>NC_045746.1:17797634-17835880 GCF_008692095.1 Etheostoma spectabile | reverse complement strand
TCATCTCTTTGGTCTTTGCCCCCCCGCCCCCCCCTCTCTCCCTTAGTGCCGACCCCGTTCTGAAGGAGATGTGGCCAGATGGTCAGCTGAGCATCACAGAAGTCACCAAGCGACCACTGACCGCGGCCACCCTCTTCAAGAACTCCATTGTGGCCTTGGTGGATAAACTGGGCTGCAAGGTCAGTGGTTTCAGCTTTAAATTGACTTCCTGTTCCTCTCCTTTAACCTTTAGGGGAAGTTGTGTTTGGCATTTGCAGTTTTTAGATAGATTAAATATGCCTAATTCGGACGAATAGAAAGTGAATCCAAGCAGTTCTACAAAGTAGAGAGAAAGAGAACAGTAACTATGGAGTTTTTAGGCTGGCTGGAAAAATGCATAACTAGGCCTGTCACGATATCAAATTTTCCTGGACGATAAATGGTCCCAGAAATTATTGCAATAAACGATAATATTGTGGTGGACTCTCAGTCTCTGTTAACAAACAATGCACTGGAATAAAAACAATAAATAAAATGGAAATTAAAAACCACACACAACCAAAATCAGGCCAACAGGCCTATATGGTCGGAATAATGGGATGTTGGAGTAGAGGGTTTATTTAAAGGGACGTCGGACTAGTGGGATGTAGGACCAAAGGGAATTTTTTGGATTATTGAGAGGTTGAAACAATGGAGCATCGGAGAAATGACATGGCACCCACGTGATCTAGCTCTCTTGCTTTAGCTGTATGCTTAGCTACACACTTTTTGAGGAGTTTTTTCTCTATCATGTTTGGATTAAGTTACTGCATCATTTACTTATGTGGAATAACACATTTTATTACAGAAAAGAACTAGGGAAAAATCAACAAGTAGCCTAAATTTTATTTTAGCTTTAGGCTAGCCGTGGCTGTGTCACCAGCTAGCTAACACTTGCTGTAGCTGTCTTGTTTTAACTGTTTTTAGTTCTGTTTTGTAGTTACTGCAAGTTCTGTTGCCAGAAATTATACATTTCCATTGCATTATAATTTTTATATGGTAAACCTTTACTTAATACTTTACTTCATTTTGGGTTTTCATGGCAGAATTGACAAAGCAACTGGAGTTTTGTTTTTTCCAAACATATTTTCACGTTGGTGTGGGAGTAGTTAGCACCAACGTAGATCTTCCCTCCAGTTTACACTGTTGTCATCACCCGTAGGATGCTCTGCACCAGTTTGCCTGTTCTGGTCCCTGTAAAGCCTGTGTGATTCACAGGCTATTCTGAGGCTGCCAATGTGCCTTTGCGATGGCTCTTCTGGTAGGATGGCTCGTCACAGTGCATAACAAAATATGCGGTGAGAGGCGGTATGCAGCCGTCCAGCAGGAACATATAAACATAGCAATGTGCTCTTTTTGGTGTCAGAGTGTAACAGTTTTTGTAGGTTGCTTGTCCTCATCCTGTCTGGCTGCGTGTGGAGATGAGCGCTGCTGGATCACAAAATGTGCTGCTCACCTCTCCTGGCCTCATCTCACTGACTGAGGTCTGACATTTCCTGCTGTTATTTTGGGGCAGCCTGCTGTCACGCTGTTGTATCATCTCATCTCGGTGTGGCTAAGGTAAAATGAAAGGTAACTCCCCTGGCAACCTTCAGGTCACGTTGAAAGATCGCATGTTTTCTTCAACTGCCATACAGAAGCACCTCATCTGTTCCCAACATCCCATTAACTGACTCCTTTTTTTAAATCCCTGCTGAGCTGAGAAGAAAATAGGGGCACACATTCCCTAGCATCATTGATTTGATGGACGACAGTGCCGGGGAGCAGAAAGTGTTCACTTTGTTCCACCTTGTTCATCTTTCATGGACAGAGAGTGCCAGACAGAGAAAACACAACAGAATCTGTTCTGTGACCGGATTTCCTTTATAGATCCCGGTCTGGGTGCAGGCGTCCAGAGTTAAAGTTACAATGTGCAGTTAAATGTGCTGTTAATAAGTAGATGTGCTGGATGTGTTATGAGGCTCAGCAGCTCACTGTAGCGTCTGTTGAAGTATTCTGAGAGTCTGATTAAGGTCAGTGAACTCAGTTTGCCACTTTTACAGCTTGGCTGTGGCTCTGTCATAGTTTATGGTGTAGTTTATTTACTTGCACAGTGATGAACACAGCAGTGATGAAAACAAAGATAAGAAACCTCAAAGACAAAGACAAGTTTGTGCAGGTGATAAAACAAGAGTTTTTTGAAAAATATATTTCCTCAATCATACAAACACTGAATCAGTCCAGGTGTTGGAAGTATGCAACGCTGTGTTGTGCTATTGCAGTACTTGTATTTTGTTTAATTGTGTAACCTTGACTTTCATTTTCTGCAGTATTGCTGTATATCTTTCTGGGAATTTATGCACATGCTAGTTACAGTAATGTGATAATGTAAGACGTCATCGATCTGGGATATTAAAAAAAAGCGGGCATTGTTTTGTCCACTTGTAGAAAGATGATCTATCTACCCGTTCTGAGAGAATTACCTGCATATCTTTTCTTCTTTCTTTCAGGAGCCTTACTATGTGCGGTGCATAAAGCCCAACGAGATGAAGTCTCCTGTGTTGTTTGACAACGCTCGCTGCCAGCACCAGGTGGCCTACCTCGGCCTGATGGAGAATGTGATGGTGCGCAGAGCGGGCTTTGCCTACAGGCAGCATTACGCGCGCGTCCTGCAGCGGTAAGTGAACATGATGCTCCATGAAGCAAGACTTCTGCAACAATTCACTGTCCTTAAGTCTTACTTAAGCAGCTCAGTGTAAGACAAGAGGTGTAAAATGTACCAAACCATCCAGTACTCCTTGCTACTATGAAGAAGTTTTACTTAAATCTACTAACATAAAAGTTAACATTATCCTTCTTAAGAGGAATTGAAGTTTCCAAATTAAAGTTAATAGCAGAGAACAATGATGCATGCATTTTTTCCATTAAACTGTAAAAGGCAATGAGGACAGGAATTAAGGACTAGATTGTTCTCTTTGAGAGTAAATTGATAAAATCAAGGTAAACCAACCCTATTTATCATCTCAGCTTGAGACTGAAGCTGTCTCTATATACTGAGGACTTCTGTGATTTGAGATGTTACCCTGGCTTGCAGTCCCTTATATTGTTGGAGATCCAAAAACTGTAGATCCTACACTTCCCATAATGCGACTTGATAGCTTCCTTTGTCAACCCTTCCTGCAGATTAATGTCCAGATCTTTAATACTAATCTCAATGCACCCAGCTTGTAACGTAAGCTTTGCAGGCTTTTCCAGACCCACAGAAGATTATTCAACATATTCCACAAGCTGAGTAGTACTCCACATGACTAATACATTTACCTTAACAAATAACATAGGTGTGGAGTGCCCCTTTTAAATAAAACCAGGTCCATTACAAAGCTACTCAGTTACAGTAATACTGTAAGCCCTGATTTCCTCTTTGTCCTTCTGAATGTTGTGCAGGTATAAAATGACGTGTGAGTACACCTGGCCAAACCACCTGATGGCCTCGGACAGAGAGGCCGTGGAGGCCATCGTCACCCAGCACGGTTTCCAGGACGATGTGGCGTACGGACACACCAAGCTGTTTGTCAGAACGCCGCGGTCTCTATATACTCTGGAGCAGGAGAGAGCCGCCCTCATCCCTATCTTGGTTCTTTTCCTGCAGAAGGTCAGCCATATTTGTATTAGTGTTATTATGTGATTTGCTATCATTGCTATAATTTGTTTGTCATCATCGTCACTTTTGTTTTTTGTCCACAGCCTCAACACAATTTGAAGTATCACATCTCTCCTTCTCTCTCCTTTAAAGTTGTGCACGTATTGTAATAATGATGTATCAATCTGAGTCAAATTAATTGACTCTGAGATCCAATTTAATCTCACAAGCAGCGCCGATCACAATATATTTTCAAACACAGGCCTCTAGGTTTCAAAGTGGATATTACAGTTTGCCTCAGCCTCATGAATATGTGGCTCCTGGTTATGTTTGACTGAAATTCCACTGCCAGCTTGAATCCTAATTTCCTGTAACAATAATTGGGATAATTAATGAGATCCAGAGCACAGTTACATTACAGTCAATTACTGCACTTGCTCAATGAAACACCCTTTCTTTCTCTTTCACATGACCTACTTTGATGATTCTTCCGAGAAGTCTGGTTCTTTAACTGGAGCACAAGTTCATCTTTAGCTCAGCGGGACTCTCTTGTTTCTCCACTCTTGCTTTCTGTCTTTAACTCGTCCCCTTTTTTGTAAATCTCCCAGGTGTGGCGTGGGGCTTTGGCTCGTATGAGGTGCCGGCGGATGAGGGCCATCTACGCCATCATGGGCTGCTACAAGCGCTACAAGGTGAAGGCCCACTTCTGGGAGGTGGAGAGGAGGTTCGCCAATGTGCGGACCATGGCCGACTATGGAAAGAGCGTGGAGTGGCCGAGCCCGCCTGCAGCTCTGTCCAACTTTCATAAGAACACCGTAATGCTCCATCGCAGGTCAGATCCCACAAAATAAAACTCATACAGCACAAAAACAACAATCCAAAATAAATGTACAATATTTCATAAATGTTGTCTTCAATCATATTTTACTCTTAAAAAAATGAGATAAATACACTTGTATTAAATGTAAGCATAAATGTCTTTTGAATAAGTTATGCTTAAAGTCAGTTATATATTTTGTATTCTAAATATGAAACTGCAGTCAGCCGCCAGTTAGCTTAGCTTAGCACAAACACTGCAAACCGGAGGAAACAGTTAGCCTGGCTCTGTCCAAAGTCTTGAGACTCCAAGCGGTTACTGTGCTTGGAAATAGTTCATCATATAATGGTCCTTGAAAAGCACAGCACGCTGTTGTTGTACTTTGGTTTCAATACAGATTAAATAAACAAGATATAATGTGATAATTGGTAAACTCCAGAGCTGCTTATTTGGACAGAGCAAGGCTAGCTGTTCCCAGTCTTCCTTCTCCTCCTGGCTGTAGCTTAATATTTAACACACAGAATGGTATCAATCATCTGATCTAGCTTCACTACACTAAAAACAAGTCAAATAACTTTTCTTCCTGGCAGAATAAGTTGAAAGTTTTGGATCAACAAGGCTGGGTTTTGGCACGGCAGATAAAAGTTATTTTTAATGCTCACAGAACTGCTCTTGAAGCTGTTCCTCCTACTGTATTGTTGACTGCTGCACCTTTTGATGTATTATTCCACCCACGTGACATGCTGTCTTGTTCCCATCACTTGTTGTCAGGTGGTGGGCGAGGCAGATCGTGAAGAACATCCCCCCGTCTGACATGCTGGAGGTTCGGGCCAAAGTGGCAGCTCTGACGGCTCTGAGCGGAGAGAGGAAAGACTGGGGAGTCAGCAGAGCCTGGGAGAGGGACTACCTGTCCAACGTAAGAATCACACATAAACAAATCACAAACAAAAGGGGGTCAGGGTACTTTTTGAGTTCCAACATGTATTTCTATGTTGTATCTATGATTTACTGTACCTCAAACCATGTTTAAATAGTCCATGAAGGGATTGATTACTCTTGCTATTTTCTTTACATAAAACTAATTCTAGTTAAGACTCATTCTTGACATTGGGAAGACATTTCAGTGTTAAAATATTCAATGTTTCAGTTACTAGCCTTTTTAATGTATTTATCAATTCATTCTATGCACCTATGATGATTTTCATTATTAATTAATAGTTTGATCTCTAAAATGTCAGATGATGGTTAAAGTGACCATCACTATTAAAGCCCAAGATTACATACTCAAAACTGTCCAAATCGTTTTGATCATAAAAGACTAGGAAATAGTTTAAATAGTCACATAGTAGGAGCTGGAACCAGTGAAATTTTAGCACTTTTGCTTAAAACATAATGATTATCAAAATGTTTTCCAGATTAACTTTCTGTTGATTGGCTATTTGTTTCAGCTCTTATTTATGTACTGTACTTAATTTATCTTAAAGGGGAAATACAGTTGTAATGTGTATACTCAGGTTAGGCTTTAAAATCCAAGATAAAACAACTACAACAAATGCAAACGGCAAATAAATGTATGAAACAGATCTGGTGCTTTCAATTGTATCCCATGACCTTCTTCCGTGAATGGAATCTAATCTGGCATTATCACGTGACCTAAGACAGGGGTTACGATCTCCTCGATACACGACCGCATGTTGTCACGTGACCACAGTTCCATGCTGAAGTCATTTGATGCCACCTTAACAGGTTCTGTTGGATGAAGAAGGCCATGGGATATCTCCAGAAAAAAATCTCAATATTTCACATCACAAAAAGCTGTCACTCATCATGTTGTGTTTTTGCAGTTATTTGTACTTTAAGTTGTCAGTTTTTAACTTTTTCAAAATCACAAATTTCAAATTTTCTGTTGTTTTATTAGCCCTTTAATTATTTCAGTGCCTTCATTTGAAATGCAAAACACAAACATGCCATTAACTAGATAGTATTTTTAAGGTTAAGAAGCTTTTTACTTTTGTAACCAATCCAGGCTTTCATTTCTAACTGTTTTGGGGAATTCGTTTTGCTTTGAAGCTAGGGCAAAATATAGAAAAATACACTGTGCTGTGCATACACTTCTATTTTTAACAGTGTTAATGTCTAATGTCTGATCAACAGAAGTTTTGTGTTTTCTCTTCACTTTCTGTTACCAGAAGCATTTTTAAGCAGTCCTTGCTACAAGAGGACCTCATTTATAGATCATTTTGACACTCCACACATAACAAAATGTTTATTCCTTTTTTTTTTTTTTTAAAACAGCTTGGAATATCCGTTGGATTCATTTCACCCATCTGGTCAAATTTTTCACCGTAAACAAGACTTGAATGACCAGCAGTGTATTGGATCACATCTGCTGTTGTGAATATACTGTATATGGTGCATGTGACAACGAGCCTCACAGCATGACTAAAGGAGAACGGCGGTGCTTGTGAACACAGCATTTCATTAATGAATCTCACAGTTGGCTCATTTAACAGCTAATCTGAGCTTGTTTGGTGGCCACAAGGCTTGAGAGATGCCTTCAGGGAGCGTTAGCATGACTGAGTCACTCCCCTCATTAATTTGACAGACGGCCCGTGACTCGCTGCCCTCCTTCAGGGCTCCAGCTTCACGAGATTGTTGTTAATTCCACAAAGAACCTATAGACAAGTGCCTGTAATCCAGCATGCAGTCAGCCTGATTCGTGACTTGTATGAGGCTGATGTGGTTTTAGATCAATTGTCTGCGGGGAAGAAAGAGAAAAAGAGGAAAAAGGAAAGTTAGCCGAATTAATGTATGTCATGTTTTCTCAGAAACCCTTAACAAGATCACAAGGTGACTTCATTATTTCAAATTTAAGCTCAGAAATCAAGGCAACGATGTTGTTTCCTTGTGAGCTCATCAGAAGGCTGGAAGTGAGAAAACATTAACTGCCAACACATGAAACTTATTTCCTATAGCCTGAATGAATTCCCATAAAACTTGGAAAGTCTAGAAGAGCCATACAATTAAATTATTTTATTCATGTGTGGGGAGCTAACAGAAGGAAACGCAGAAGCAAAACCTTTTTCAAAGTGTGTGCCCAAACAGCAACTTTCATGGAAATGTATAAGGTCATCTTTGAAAGTGGCATACAAAAATTTTAATACATCCATCATACGTGGTGCAACTGTTAAACACCTAGTTCCAAAATCATTAACACTCTACTCCCCTCTGAAGACTTCCTACAAGATTTTTAAATGCGGCTTCAGAGATTTGATCCCATTCAACTGAGGTTGGCCACTGATTTTGGCCGATTAGGCCTGGCTTGTTGAGGCCAGTCGAGTTCTTCCACATCAAACTGGGAAAAACCTTTTGGTAACACTTTACTTAAAGGTATCTACATAAGAGTCCCATGACCATGTCATGAACACAACACATGACACACAAACCCTAACCCTAACCCTAATCCCAACCATAACTTATCATGACAAAACCGAATGACACGTACCAAAAGAAGCATTATGTCATCAAATGTTTATGACATGTTTATAATGTTTATGACTTGTTTATAATGTTTATGACATGTTCATAACACTGTCACTCTTATGTAGATACCTTCAAGTAAAGTGTATCTAACATTTTTTTTATAGAGCTGGCTTTGTTCACAGGGGCCAGTGTCATGTTGAAAGAGGAAAGGATCTTCCTTCTTGCTCTTGCCACAAAATTAGAGGCCCACTGAAATATCATTGTTGACAAGGGATGCCAGCATACTTTTGACCACATGCTTTGGTTTGTTCAGTATGAACACAGCTTTAAAAAATATTTCCAGTAAACATTTTCATTGGAATCTCGTTGAATACACAATTAGCGATTGCATAAAAGTTCTTAGTAGAAATGTAAGGACATTATTATGTCAGCTTCACTCTATAGGAGGGAGACTGACACAGTTTTAGATTAGCAGCCCCTGACTGTATTTCTCATCAGGCAGTTCAGCTCCAGTATCAGCCGCCCTGCTCCCTCTCCGACGGCACGTCAAACACCGCGTCTGGTTTCAGCCGCCCGAGGCCACGAGCTTTGATCTGCTGCTTATGGAATTAAAGTGATAAAAAAGGCAGAGAAAGGTCACGCGAGTGTTAATGATGAGATACATTCCTATACCATCATACTGTAGCTAATGCCTTCCTGTAATAACACAGGTCTTTAATTCCTGCAGGCGCGAGACTGCCCTCAGACCAGCTCCAGCTTCATGCGTGTTTCCAAGGACCTGAGGAACAAAGACATGTACAGTCAGGTCCTCTTCTCGGGCTTCTGTAGAAAGGTACAGTATGTGGGAACGCTGAGATGAAAATGTCCGTTTTACAAGGAGTTTCTTTTTTGTTTTTGCTCCCTTTCAGCTTTGGGATGTTTTTCTCACTTGCTGTGTTCCACCCACTCGCACTTTCTCTCAGCTCCGCTTTCATGAGTTTATGTTCCAGGAGTGAATACCCTCTCAGGAAGGATTATAAAGAAACAAGATACAACATAATAACAGGATTTATCATGAAAGGAACTGAAGTATGAATTCACTCCTACATGTTCTTAACCTTTAAGATGTCCTCTTTATTTTTTTTTTAAAGTTTGCCTGTTGTAACTTAACTAAAAGAAGTCATCTCCCTGTGGATAATAATGGCCATATTTTCCCATTCAGTGTCAAGGATTGTAGAGAGAGAGCTTTCACTAAATTCTCGATGCAGCTTGAGTCAAAGTATATTTGAAGATATGAAGGCTTTGATAAAGTGAAATAAAAATACCTTCAATACTGACAAAACCCCTAGAGCCTTTGTCTATTTATCACATTTTTGTTGTGTTGCTCGTTTGCTGCTGCACAAGGAAAACTTGTTTTTGAATTGAGAGTTGCGATAACCCAAAAGATCCCACAGAAGATAGAAAATGTAGAAATGCGGAGCTTTATCCTTTTCTTCTCTCTTCCCCTTCTCTGCTTCCTCAGGTGAATAGATTCAACAAAAGCACAGACCGAGGACTGCTCATCACAGACAAGTGTGTCTACAAATTAGAGCCAAATAAACAGTACAAGGTTTTGAAGAGGCTTCCCTTAGACATTGTAAGTACTCTTGTGAGAGATGCATGCACGCTCTCGTACATTCACACTCCAACCTTAATCTAAAGCTATAGCACTTCACATCCATCAGCATACTTGAATTAGTCTTATATTTTGAGCATGGCAAGTGGAGTTAATTCCTCTCAACAATAACAGCAAAGCAGTGTAAGCATGAAACCCTGTAGTCCCAGGAAGAAGAGATCTTCTATCTCAATGGGACCTTCGTGGCTATATAAAGAATACACACAATGCATTGGTGTGGCACTTTCTTGTGTTTTTAGTGGTTAAAAAAATGTTCAGAAATTAAGCGTTAAGTAAACTTTATTATCCGGGGGGGGGGGGGGGGGGGGGGATTTGTTTTACAGCCAGCAGAGACTAAAAGACATCAGTTAATACCCACAACATAACATACAGATAACCCTAATATTCATGTTCATACGGGACAAATGACATCAAGGTATTTACAAGACTAATCGTAACTTTGTAAGTGGAACAGAGAGATAAAGTAATATCATATATTTATATATATGATATTACTTTATCTCTCCATTTCTACACACGTACCTGTTACGATTATACGATTATTTATATGCTGTGTCTATATATATATATATATATATATATAATATAATTATATTGTCATAACAGGTACATGTGTGTATATATAAGCAATTGCTGTTTTGCTTTATTCAGGGTTTTGTTGATAAAAGTGAAAAAGTAAAGTAAAGATAAAATAATGCCAGTGTTATACTTACTCTTGACATTAATCTTGAAATAATACTTCCATAAAGTTGAGGCAAGAGACAGATGAAGGATGGTCAAAATGGAATCACCAGAGGCTGACATAGCCTTACTTTTGTTCTGTAATGTAGGTCAACACCAAAAACCCTGCCTCTTACACTTCTGTCAGTGTCTTTCTGTGATTGTGGTTGTTTTCCTGCCTGATATGCAACTACATATTTCAAACTGTTATCAATTTCCACCGCATGGACTTTCCCGGGGGACCAAGAACCTTTTGAGGAACTCAGGAACTAAACCTGCCTTTTAATAGAGGAACCAGGGACTAGATGGAGTGAATGTCTCTGCTCAAACTCAGACATAGAGAAACAATAACTTGTGTACTGTTTTATTCACGAAAAAAAGGAAGGGATTTTGTAATATAAGTACAAAGGTAAAAAAAAAAGAAAGAAAAAGAGTTTTTGTTGTTGGCATCTCTCAAACTAGCAGAGAGCAGTTTATTGTGGATACAGGCGCTTCTCCTTTTTCTTCATTCGTTAAGTACAACTCAGATGGTGTTTTTTCATTAATCATACCTGCTTGACTCACCTCGGCTCGACTCAACTCGACCGCAAGGCCCCGTCCTCTTTTTTCCATTGCATCCCCCCCCCATCTGTCGCTAGCAATGATGACGCAGTGAATAGTGACGATTCTTTCCGACCAATCAGTAGTCTGCAGGTTTTTACGTCACCTTTTGGTAACACCTCAGCTCGCTTGGAACCTCGACTGAGTTAGTACTAAAAAAAGTACCTGTTCGCAGGTACCAGGGACTTTTTCACGTAATGGAAAAACAAAAAAGGTGAGTACATGCAAGGAAAGAAATGCCAAAACATCAGTCATACAATAGTAAATACAAAGAACAACAGAATCATCTTTGTCTTGTTTCCTCATGTGTATAATTGCAATTCACAAGCTACCGCCATTTTTCATCAGTAATCGGTCTTTCAGTCGGTCATCAGGCATTTGTCAAATCTTCCCAGTTCTTCAGCAGCTTCAGGCAATGGAAAAACTATCAGGATTGCGTGAAAGGGACTTTTAGTTCCTCAGGTCCCATAGTTTTGGGAACTTGCTTCCAGTTTTTAACGTATTGACTTTTTATGAACAACATGCAGTCTCGTATTTCCTGTATAATATATAAAATTGGTGGGGTGCCTCTTTAAATTAAACTTAATTATAACCTTGAACTTTAAACAAAAAACAAAAACCAGGTAATCAGGAATGTGGGTCAGACCCGTTGTACTTTATCCCAACTGTCCTTCCTTCTCTGTCTTCTAAATTGTGCACGTCCTCTATTCCTTCCAATTCTCACACACACATATTCCATCCTTTTTGACCCGGGTCACTGCCATCTGTCAATGAGTGAAGGAACACCTTCTCCTTTTGACTCAAAGAGGCTTATGACCTGTTTGGCAGAGTCACAATTGGAAAGAGGTCAATGTGGGTTTATGTGTGTTTATGTTCGGTGTTGTGGTTGGTGTGTGAGGCCGTGTTCATGCTATGACATATATGCTTCGCTTTAGGTATTTTCGTTGTCTGGGGCGAACCTGCCTCATTTTACAGCCCGAACTGAGAAACTGGATCAGGGATCTCACAGTGCTGTCAGCTCTAAAGGACGCGAGGCTAAAGGTGAAGAGAGAGTAGATGTCAGCTTTATTTAATCAGATGCTTCAAGGTTCCTTCTTGAAAAAGCTTTGAGATTGTTCTTTTCTTCTATGGTTTGATGGAAGATGTTGGGCAGGGACTTATAGAAAGCAGGGACTTGATTTAAAGGAGCAGTGTGTAAGTTTTAGTTTTTTTTGTATTTTCTTTAGCTTAGATTGAGCCCTTCATATCTACATGTGGAGCGGGTCCTCCACCACAGAGTGTTCCACTGGCGTGTTTCTACAGTAGCCCAGAACAGACAAACCGCATACTGGCTATGGAGAGGGCCTTTACCCTACCTGAAGGCCACCGTAGGATCTCCTACATGCTTGGAAAAGGAGGGGTGAGGAATTCTTCATCCTCACCGCTAGATGCCGCTAAATTCTACCCGTTGCTCTTTAACAGTTCAAAAGTAGCCCAAAAAAATTAGTGGGCATTTGTAAACGCCCCATTAGTAAGCTTTCTGTTTTTGCATTGGACATTTGTAACTTACAATGATGGTGGCAGACTTTGTTGGATGAAAGTACAGTCAGGAACAGATTTTTTCAGCTAGCTAGCATTAACTAATTACCTGATGCTAACCCTGTAAGTTGAAATATAAAACTCTGTTTTGTCTGTAGCTGATCTTTAAATGTGTCTCGCTATAAAAATATGCCCAAAAAACATTAATGTGTTAGCTGAATGAACTGATGATTCATGAATCAAATACAGAATTAAAGAAACATTATTGGGTGTTTGTGGTTTGCAGGATAGAGCTGATTAACCCCAGTATAATGTTAACAATCAATTTAGGTATAATTCAAATGGTATTTGTTTGGCAAATTTGTTATGGTGGGGGGAATTTTGAGGGGATTTTTGGCAGTTAAGGTTGGCAATTTTAAGTGAAACAGTGATCGGATGATACAGATCTGTTCTCTATTGTATGTACATTTTATTTTTTCATTTGAAGGGTTGTGTAAAGACCAACAACACCTACATAACACATAATGAGTCAGGCACAGCTGGGCGTCCAGCAGTGGTTTTAGAGAGTGAGACAGAGAGAGAGAGGGAGCTTAAAACATGCCAGAGGGTTAAAAACCATCATTATGCAGCAGCGGAGCAGCTAAAGATAGCTGATGCCATTAAGCTCTTCTGCTCAGGGTGAAGGATGAGTCTTATCCAGGTCAGAAACTGAGAATATAGAAGAAGCAACGAGGCTCTGTCCTTACACCGTGTCACCAGACCCTTCGGTACAAAGTCATGAAGTTCGACCGTCAGCAACGAAGGCTGAAATGTCACCCAGGTCAAACTGATGGACCAATTTGACAACAACAACAACATTGTTGTGCGTAACTGTGAAGGTTTTCAGTGTTTTCCCTGAATAGAATGGACTCGTTTGTGGAAACCGATACTCATTACGAGCAAAGTCGCACAAGACGACTGAACTCAGTGACTCTGTCTTTTTTGAATAACATCTTTGTAAAAAGTACATTTTGCAGCTTAAACTGGTTTGCTTTCCGATTCTGTGTCAATGAGAAGGATAAACATGATTTCTCAGAAACATAGTTAAGTAAGACTGGCCTCCATAACAGAAAGGTATTATGATTCTTACGTTATCCTGGAGATTCCCGTGGTTCTATATTACTTACAGATGTCACCTCGCACTCTAAGAAACTGTAATTGGCTTCTTTTGTTGTTTTCTGACATTTTGTAGTGTAAACTAAACAATTAATATAAAATAAAATAAATCGCTGGAGGCACAGGTTGTACCAGTGTGTGCTGGAGGCATTAAGAGGTTTAATCCGCTCCATCTTCCATTCCCTTTCTAACATCTGTGACCAACCTCCCTTTCTCTGTCTATATACCCATACGGTTCTTCTGTTTCTCTCCCACACCTTCCCTCGCCCTCGTTCCTTCAGTCACAGTCAGCGGTGCAATGTAACTAAGTACATTTGATCAAGAACTGTCTTTAGATACAATTTTGACGTACTTTACTTGGGTATTTCTTTTTTCATGCTACTCTTGTACTTCTACTCCACTACGTTTGTAGCGGGATATTTACTCCACTACAGTTAGTTAACAGTTTTAGTTACTCTGCATATTCAGATTATTAATACAACATTTAAATCAACTAATACGTTATAATGAATCATTATAGGTTAAGGTAACTGGAAGCATATAAAGTAATTAAAAATAGCTCTACTTTTACCAGCTGCAACATTAAAATGATGAAAACGTTAATGCATCACTAACTGAGTAAATGAGTACTTTTACTTTTGGTACACGAGGTATATTTTGAGGCTAATACTTTTGTACTTTTACTTAAGCATGACTTTTAGTTGTAACAGAGTATTTTTAGTAGTATAAGTAGTAGTACTTTTACTTAGATCCGGGCAACATATTGAAATTATATTGATATTGTGATGTGAGACTAGATATCATCTTAGATTTTGTATATCATAAAGTTTTGTCTTTTCTTGGTTTTAAAGGCTGCATTAAAGTAAAGTGATGTCATTTTTAACTTACCAGACTGTTTGTCTGTTTATTTGTCTTTACCCACTCAGTCATTAGATCCATATTACTAATGATTATTTATCAAAAATCTCATAGTGTAAATATTTTGTGAATAGTCAACACTACAATATCATTGCGGTATTGATATCGCGGTGTTTGGTCCAAAATATTGTGATATTTGATTTTCTCCAAATTGCTCAGTCCTACTTTTACTCCCGTAAAATAACTGAATAGAGAGTGGTCTAGACCTACTCTATCTGTAAAGTGTCTTGAGGTAACTCTTGTTAGGATTTGATACTATAAATAAAATTGAATTGAATTCTTGCCCCACCAGCCACAGTAAATCTGTTCATTATTACAATTCTTAATAAAGCCCCATGACTTTCCCCTCGCTGCACCTCCACTACATGCGCACCGCAGCAATAATCCGCTGGCTTTCGCTTGGTGTAACTTTTGATCCAGGATATACTGTACTGTATTAGATTCACAGGTATTGTACATTGACGGGATAATCCCTGACATTTTTATACAAATGAATTTCCAGCGCTCCAGTGTGTGAAGCTGAATATCCGTCATTCAGCCTTTAGTCAGTCTGTCCACAGCAAGGATAGAAGAAGTATTCAGGTCTCTTACTAAACTAAAAGTAGCAATGCAACATTTCCTACATTCAATATTCAGTAAAAGAACAGTATAAGTATTGCAATTTATATTGTTAAGGTAGTTTGATGTGTAACAAGGTTCCATATGTTAACATAATCCTAATCAGCAAAGAAACTATCAAATAAATGAATAAAGATGGTAGAGATATAAGAAGCCATGATACTCCCTTAAACTTACTGTAAGTTAGCATCACCTGCATGAAGACTGGGGGATGTTTACCAGTGACTCCATGAATACACACACATCCTTTACTGTGGCCGTCAGTCAGAGTTGCTGCTGTGTGTGTGTTGGAGTCTGAAGGAGTTTGTGGTTTTGTTTCTCTCCACAGTTCACGGGACTGAGTGTGACCAGCGAGGCTGACCAGATGGTGGCGCTACACACATCCTCGCAGGATGATGTCCTGCTGTGTTTGCAGCGTGGGGAGCTGTGCACCAACCAGGACCGAGTGGGGGAGCTGGTGGGAGCGTTGGTGGACCACTTCACACGGTCAGTTCACACAACCAGACGCCGTTTTGTTTCCTCACTAGGCGAACATCGCTAACTTTATCCTGTGGCTTCCTTCTCTGTTTGCTCTGCTACCTTTGAAAGCCTGAGAGTCTTTGATAGTTTCAGGGAAATCTCACACATATAATTCTGGTTATAAAGACATTTCTCTGAGTCGACACACACACTACTCCCCACCTGTGATGATGTGACTAGGACCAATGCTAAAGCTGAATACTTTCGCTAAATTCCAAGTTCAGTATCCCTAAAAACTCAACCTGGACCATAACACGGATATTATTTCTCAACAATTTGACATCCAAAGCATTCAAAGAAAACATCTGTCGAAATGATTGACAGAGCGGGTCTTGTCAAAGTGACTCTGAGCAAAATAGTTAACCCCAAACTGCGCACAGTCCAGTTTCATTCATTCTATTTCTCACTCGAGCTCAATCACAAACACCAATTCTTCCAATCCTAACAGAAGAATTAAAGTGGTAGCAATTTCATGTGTCCCACACACATTTAAACTTGAAACACATTTAAACTGTAAAATATATGTTTTTATAATAGTTCTATGGACATATTACAGTTGTACATGCACTTTAATGCCACCTGTTGTTTTTATCAGTCATTGTGTCATTAGTAAAATGTTTGATAACTGATTAGCTGGTGGAAGGAATTATACGCTTTTGAGACATGTTTTGGTTGTTTTGGGTGTGACATGAACTATTGTGTTGGCACTGCACTGGGCTGACAGTTTTTTTTTAAACTGGCATAAATATTTTCTACTGGAAAGGTGCCAGTTGAATCTACAACATTTTGACGCTACCCTTTTAACAAAACACCATCTATTTGATGTCAAAAAGTAAGGCAAACTTAAAATTATCTCTACCATACTACATTTGTCTATTAAACTAATTTTCTTAAACTTACAAAGTGCCCTTATCCTATGTTTCTTAAACATAAACATTCCTTTGAAATCATATTGACAATTGGATATTGACAGGTTGTAGTAGTTTCCGGGCTGTCTTGGTAGTTCATTTAGTTTAGCCCAGCAAGATTCAGAAGCACTACAGGAACATTCAAGGTTTTTTATACAGAAGAAAGAAGCAAAAAATTGTTTTTTGCTCCTACTGATCATTTGTTTGTTTGTTATAAGATGAGACCGGTTTTCATTAGAACCAAACACTACAGCAGCTGATTTCACTCATTAGAAAACGTTCAACAGAGACAAATGAATAAGTGATTGTGAAGTGATTGTTTGGAGAGAAAACTTGCAGCCTTTTCGGGTCTCGGTGTCCCACGAATAAAAAGCACAGATCAGATTCAGAGTTACTGGTCAAAGACCCCTGTTAAAATGAAGTCCATTAACGCAGCACAATTACGCAAATCATACTCGTGGCATTTATCACTGTCATAGTTGTCGGTGTCGGCGCCCCGCTCTAAATAACTACTGTGAAATGAATCAGTTACGCTGACATTTATCACATTTATCACTCGGAACCTGATTTGTCATCGCTGTTTATAAACGTGATTCACATCCTCCCCCGTTCATCTCTGCCAGACTTTATTTGAATGGCACAACATTTTACACACACAGACTGTTTTGGTTTGTGTGTGTGTGTGTGTGTGTGTGTGTGTGAGTGTGTTGTTGTTGTTGTTGTAAGTACGGTCTGCTGTGAGGGCACCCAGTCTGCAGTGATTGGTCTCCCAAAGTATTAATCTTCTAAATCTTGCCAGGACCACAACGAGTGACGTAGAGAACAAACGCACTGTGGAGCTCGTCTGGTGGACACTCATTGTACTTATGCCAAAGTCCACCAGAGACTTTATAACCACTTTATAGTTTGGACTTATTATATACGTGTTTTAAGAAGTTTGAAGGTTAATTCTTGAAAAAAAAATTCTTCTGGGCATTTTTCAGCCTTTATTTTGACAGGACAGATGAAGACATGAAAGGGGAGAGAGAGGGGGGGACTGACATGCAGCAAAGGGCCACAGGTCGGAGTCGAATGCGGGCCCACTGCGACCAGGAGTAAACTTCTATATGTGCGCGCCCACTCTACCAACTGAGCTATGGGCGCCCATGCATCATGTATTTTTAAACACATGATTAAAGCTACTTACACATACTTAATGACACACCACCATTCATAGTTTCATGCCCTTCATACACCCACACACATATGTACCTATGCTGCTATAATGCACACATTACTATCTGCAGTATGCTTTAGAAACAGTTATTTTCATTAAGGATGGCAGTTTCCGCCATAGTGGTGAAATACACTCAGTTGCCAGTTTATTAGGTACACCTAGCAAGAATGAATGCAGTCTAATACAACAGTCCTGCAATTAATCATACATTCATAAATGTCTAATGTTCAGTTTTGGTTGAACCTGTTTTGGAGAGCTATTTTTTTTAACAACTTTATGATAATTTGTGAGGCTATAATTTCTATTTTCATGGTTCATTTGTATTGCGTTATACTAAGAGGTGATGTTTTTAAAGAAACCCTCAGTTGAGCCTTATTCATAGTCAAGAGCCAGTTTATGTTTTTATGTGATTTCTGGTCTCATGTAGAGATAAAATATAAAATGAGCTGTCAGCTCACTCACATCAGTTTGATGGTGGTACTTATGTTCAGTCACTTATTTTGTTTTTGCAGCTCAGAGGCCCAGCAGACGGCAGCCGCATGAGGGTGTGTGTTCCCACTTTTATGAGTCTTTCTGTGTGTATGTTCAGCTAGCTGATCCCGGATCCCCGGTGAGGCTTTTGTGGGTTTTACGAGTCTTAGACTTTTGGTCTGGGTTTTGGGGTTTTTAGAGGGGGGTTCTTGTAGCAGCTGCATGGCTCTGGTCGGGGTGCGATGAGCGTCGTAGAGGAAAAGTCGTCCATCGGGATTCAGTTTCAGCTCTCCGCCTGTCTTTGTGCCACCATCTGCAGTGAATGGAGGGGGTCGCAACCTCTGCTCATGAGACAAAGTCAGGGGTGAGCTGTTAAGTGTGCGAGCATGTGCGAGGGGGAAGAGGAGGGAGGGATGAGGAGGATGACAACACATAAACACACTCCTCTGCTTGTCTTAAGAGTCACGCGCACGTCAATTTTAGTTTACGAGGTTTGAAGATTGGTCAGGGGGGGAAACTGTCAATGGAGCGATTGTGTTTTTTTTCTTATCTCTGGAAATGAAACACAAGAGTGTGGGTCTGGGAGTCTGGGACTGTTTGGTGGCACAGTGAGTTGTACAAAACTGGGTCAGCTAAGGCAGAGTTAGAGGCACAAGGTAAAGTCTGACTTCAAAGCCTCTCTGTGTTGTTGGTGAGGACAAGCGAAGACAAGCTGTCTGGTTTTGTCATGTCACATCTGTCTCTTGTTCTCTCGGCGGAGCTCAGTCTTTTCCTCTCTCCTCCTTCCTGTATGTACCCTCATCCTCTCATCTCTTCTGCTTTCTCTTCCTGTCACCTGGGTCTGAGCTGTAGGCATGAATGAGGTGTGTGTTTTGTGTCTGATTACTGTGTGTGTGTGTGTGTGTTTTGGAGGGGGTTGGACCATCTGCTGGGACAGCTGGGGAGAGTATGAGTGGGCTAAAGGCAGGATTTAGGATATGATCTGCCCCGGCCTTAAAAGATTGAGGAGGATTCTTTACTTAAAAGGCAATTTGGGGGATTTCATTATGTTATTGATCATGGCCAGAGACTGTTTTCTGGATAGAATAGAAGTGTCTGCATTAGCTGTTATGATTCACCAAAAATTGCAGCGGTTAGTTTGTGCCATCTTAAAACACACACTGAAATGAAAAATGAATGTGAAGGTTTATATTTATAACACAAAGACAAGTTCTCGTCCCCTGTCCCTGCATTGATTGTTTTGCAATTTTTGCCAAGTAAAATATATAAAAATGGCATATTTAACTATTTATTAGTTTTAACGAGCCATGCAACCCACATAGCCAAATCCTAACCTATATTATAGTATGTATGTTGTTGTTTTTAGTCATGGTTCCTCCGCTGCATTACAGAAGCTAACAAAGTCAACAAACAACCTCATCTTCATTTACAAGTCTGCCATCTATGGTGTCAAATCCAAAATGCTTCCCCACATTACTTGTCACGTGGGCTGGTGGTATGATTATCTTTTCTGGGGGTCAGATGGACAGCGCATTTCACAAATGCCCTGCTCTGAAGTTCAACAAAAAAAAAAATATATATAAAATGCCTTTTTTCTCTTCCTGTAAAACATTAAAACATGAATGAAATTAATCATCCTGCCCTCGGTGTGTAATCCTCCAATCCAATGTGATTCAAGGTGACCTGCTAACACCTCAAATTTTATAAAATGGCACTTCATTAACTTGTGGGCAAACTTGCCTTTTATGAAGCTCGGCGCTGTGGCCAGAGGCTAGGTCGTCTGGACGTCCGTCTCATTTTTGGGAAGGCGATATCTCAGAACCCCCTAAAAGGAATTTCTTTACATTTGGCACAAATGTCTACTTGGACTCAAAGATAAACCGATTTGATTTTGGCAGTCAAAGGTCACTGTGACCACGCAAAATGTATTTCACAAATGTCTAATAGGATAAAATGATGAAGTGATGGCATTTTATATCCAAACGGTCAAAGGTCAACTTCACTGTGACATCATAATGTTCTTCAAAAATGCTTTTGTAGCCGTTTAACGCCCAACCTCAGGAACAGAAGGGGAGACTTTTGGTTGGATACTGAATTGGTGACACTAATATTGGTGCCCACCTTGAAACTGCTGTGATTGTATATATCTTCTGTGCTGCCGGTTTGAAGATGTTTATGAAGCAACCATGTTTTGCCAAAAAATACATTTAATACCTTTCATTAAATTGCTTTAAAGTCTTCATAACATACAGTATCTTATATGAGCCTGGACAGATATGGATGTAAACTGCAACTTGATGGGTTGGCAGAGGCATTTCATTTACTGTCTATTCCTCTCCAAGCAGCTCTCCTCTCCAGCATTTTCTGAATCAGCACTTTCAGTTATGAATATGAAAAGACCTGGGACGGTGTTGCATTAATAGGAATCTTCTGGGTCACCCCCTCCCTTTCCGTGGAAGAAGCAAGAAAACGAGGAGTGAAAAAAAAACCTGATTTCATTAACTTCAAAGCATATGTGAGGGGTCTTGTGATGCGGCTTTAATGGCCGAAGGCTCACTGTGACCGGTCACTGCTCTCGTAGGACCTGTTGACTTTCTCGTTTTGACCCCGCGGACGTCAACAGTTTTGTCGGTTAGTGAAGGCCCTCTCTATTCTAAATTCACTTTTTAGGTCGTAAAAGGCGTCGTTGAAAGCTCTTGAAATAGCCTGCTCTGTTTCCCCGCCTTCCCATTTTTCTCTCCATCAGTGTCTGTCCTCAATGTGTTCCTCTCTCGGCCGCTGCAACAGGAGAAGCAGCTTGTGCTCTGAACTCACCTCAGTCAGCTCGTCCCCCGCGCACACTTCTTGTTCCCTTGTTTTGTCCTTTTATTTTCATGTGTTTTTTTGCCCCACAGCTTGTGATCTGGTTTTAGTTTTGTTTTCATACACGGCTCAGGATCAGTCCTCATGCATTGCTTATCATGTGGAGAGGAACCAGTGGTGCAATCTAACTAAATGCATTTACTCAAGTACTATACTATACAAGCACTACATACAAATTTGAGGTACTTAATTTTCTATTCATGCCACTTAATAATTCAACTCCACTTTAATTCAAGGGAAACTGCACTTTTTCCTCTACTTTAATTTGACAGTGTTAGTTACTAGTTACTAGTTAGATTTTTGTACGCAAACCATATGAAAATGTACAGCTGAAAATAAATTGGCAACTTGTCATTTTTTGTGCAAAAACATTTCATGGTTCCATCATCACAAATGTGATGTAAATGTGTTTATTAATTATATTGAGCTTTGGACAGTTGGTTGGACTGAAGAAACGTTGTGAAGGAGTCACTTTAGGATCTAGGTAATTGTGGCTATTTTCTGAATTTTCACAAACCAAACAATCAATCGACTTATGGAGAAAAAGATCAGCAGATAAAAGAAAATAATCATTAGTTGCAGTCCTATCCCGAATAGTTGAAAATGAGCTCCACTTCGACCAACTACAGCAGTAAAATCCTGCTTTTACATTAGTGCATGAGTAATAATAATCTAATGATATAAATTATAGTATAACAGTCACAGGGGAGTACTTTTGCTTTTAATACTTGAAGTACTGTATATTTTCCTGTTTATACTTTTATAAGTTTTCAATGCAGGACTTGTAACAGAGTTTTTTAATTTTTTAACTAGTTCTTCAGAAAAGGATCTGACTATGTCCTCCACCCCTGGGAGTAACTGTGGCAACATCTTTTAAACCAGGTGGACGTAAATAGTTTATGTTAACGCTGACCTATTTCTTTCTGTGTTCCCATACAGTTGGCAGGTGTTGTTGTGCCTGAATCCGTTGATTACAGCTGGTCTGCGGCGTGTGACTGACATCAGCACGTGTGTGAATAGTTTAAATACGTTTTTTACCCTAACACACAACCATGACATTTGTAAGCACATCAGTGTTCAATATCTATAAGTAGAGCTGGCACCAGTGTTTTACATACATCTTTCATGTCATGACCAAATAACTGTATTAAGATAAAATGAGTCACAGTTGTCATGCCTAAATTGATATTATTACATTGTAAGGTCACATAGTAAAGTCTGACATATTTAAGAAGCTATGTATTTTGCCAAGGAACATGATTGCCACCTTTTTCTGTTTAACCAACCCTTTAAATGTAAATCAGTTGTATGTACCATGTACAAAGGTCCAGGTAGATGAAGAGGAAAGATTTAGCATTATGATGGGATTGGTGGTGTAGTGAAAGACTCAGAAACACTTAATATTTTACATCATATTCTCCCTATTAGCTCATTCCCACTCGTTTACATTGAAGACACTGTGCCGTGGCGGAGCAGATTTTGTAAAGCCATTCTAACTGGTGCCTTAGTTAGTAAATTTCGGGGACTTTCTGTTCGAGCATCTCAAAGCCTCCTGGGCGCACTCACAGATTCTGCGATTGACCTCAAAACTGCACCACCATCAAAAGGCCTCTTTGTGGATTCAAACGGCGCACACGTGCTGCCTTTAAAGCCACCTCAGAGTGCAACAAATGGATTCCTCAGCAATATTTTTCATTCCTCACAACAGTCTTACTGTAGTGTCGAACACTACACAGCAATTCATCTGTAAAAAGAATTGCAGTTTTTATCTCAAGAGGCACATGTTTTAGGGCTAGGCAATGTAGAGCAAAAATAATGTATCTGTACTTTTAGGCTGAATGGTGATATGTACTGTATATATAGTATTTTCTAGTAAACAAGCTTATCTGTCTTTTTGCTGAGAGCAAAGGGAAGTCTCAGAGAGATGAGTAGACACATGCTGCTTGCTCGATCACTTTTTGAGCTCTGGACCGATTGGGCAACTGGCTGATTTTATTAACTGATCCGATGTAAGTTTTTACTGGCTCCAGGGTAATCTTTATTGTAGTGAGAGAGTGAGCCGGGCAGAAGGAACAAGGGGCGGAGTTATGTGAAGTGTGTGAGAGAGATGCACTGGCACGACTTTACAGTAGAAACGGGTTATGTAGTGCAACCTCAAACTGCTGGTTCAGTATCAATATAAAGGGAATTGTCTCATCCCATCCCATCTTGTTTGGAAATATATCAATATAATGTAAAAAGTCCATAAACTGTACCAACCATCCCTAACATGTTGGAGTTTTCACTCAGCGGATGTTTGGCCCGTATGATGAGTTCAAAAACCATCACTAACAACATGTCCAATGCTCCTACTGCATGATAACCACTGATAGCGATCCACTGTCATCCTTTATTGATAATCAATTTGATCAGACAATCGGCTCCCTGTGTTCTCTGTTATCGCAGAAGGTGGTCTTCAGAAATAATCAGCAGCACTGAGGAAATTAGTGAAGTCAGTGCTGTTAAACTACATCACACTTGATGACACACATTTGTGATTCACGTCATGTGCATGTATAAGACCATAGTGTTGCATCTTAAAGGATGTCTGCGCCACATATAGAAATCACTCTTCACGCGTTAGCTCTGCTGTTGTTACAGTGTGACTCATTTTTTTTCTCAGAATGCCCCCTTAGGAGACTCAAGATGCAGGGTGCAGCTGGTTGAGATAGGCCCACTGTTTCTGATGACGGTGATGGTAATTTTAATGGATGACGAACACTAGGATGCCAAAGCGAACCCTGTGATGATCTGCTCGCCACCACCTCACCCCCAAGAACTCAAGTGACCTCGGCCCACGTTGCCTCCGCGGCCGGGGCTGCAAATGCTGCAGATGCTGCTGTTGCCCCAGAGATAGTTGCCAGGCAGCTGGGGAATTCATAATTAAGATTGCAAGGGGAAATTACAGCCGTGGGTTGACGAGTGGGTGTCAAGTCTGGTGGTGAGGGAGGATGGAAGGGATGAAAGGGGGTATGTGGGATGGAGGGGAGGGGCTCTGATGGATGGAAAACTACAGGTGAGCGTGAAATTACTTCCTCTTATTAGTCTTTTTTTTAAAGTAAAAGTTTGACATTTTAGGAAATATACTTGTTAGATTTAGATGAGGAGATGGATGTTGCTCTCATGTGTCCTTTCAATATAAGACTAGAGTCAGCAGCTGGTTAGCTTAGCTTAGCATAAAGACTGGAATAACAAAATAACAAAATCTGCCTACCAGTACCTCTAAAGCTCACTAACTAACATGTTGTCTCTGCTGTTTAAGCTGTATAAAAAAGTGTAAAACGTACACTTTGTTGGCCGTTTATAGGGTTTATGGACTGAAATATTTCTTGGCTTGAGCAGTTGCAAGATAACTAGAAGTTACTGTTCGCAGCCAAGAAATAGTCTGGCACAAAAAAAACACCATAAAACCGCAACTTGACAGTTTTTTTACCAATTAAACATAACGTGTTAATGATTCAGCTTTAGAGTGGCTAGCAGGTGGATTTTGTTAGTTTGATAGAGCCGGGCTAGCTTCCCCCCCTCATTCCAGTCTTTGTGCTTAGCTAAGCTAAGATAAATTTACCCCACAAATATGAGAGTGATCTTCCCAATCCAGTCTTAGTGTGGAATCAATGCATTTAGTACACAACAGTACAGCGTTTTCCTGAGTTTTAAATGGCAATAGGTCGTTTTCAGACAGCAAAAGAGACTCTTACATTACACTCTATATGCTTCTGCAGAGCCAAGTAAAAAAAGCACTGTGTGACACATTTGACACACACATTTTGTGATAGCTGAGAACAACACTATGCGTCTGTGGTAGCCTTAGAAAATTGTTTCTCACAGTAACCAAACGTGTAAACTGATGCATTATTATTATTATTATTATTGTTTTGTGAGCTGTTTTTATGTGAGCTACCTCAGAGTTTAAGGTAGGGTTGCTCTAAGTTTAGATAACTAAAACTACTTTCTTATGGTCACGGAACGATCATGGTCATGGTCTTGATTGTTAGTTGAAGAGCGGATGCAAGCCGCCATGTCCGGTAGCCTCCACCTCAACCTCCTCCCTGAGAGGTTTGGCAGCACTTAACGTCATGCTACTTCTACTTTTGTTTTTGAAGAAAGGTTTTAAGAAATGACAGAGGCTGTTGTTTTTGTTTTGGGTGAGGAGAGTCATGGACAAACTCATCACAGCCACAGCACTTTTGGTTGCTGTACTGTACGTTGCGCATAGATTCTGCAGCAATTAAACATGTCTTCCATTTTATACAACGATGGCTCTTGTTTATAGCCCAGCTGTGTTTGAAGAGTGACAGCTGGCTGTATTTAATCATGGACAGTCTCAGCCTCCAGACTTCAGCAGCAGAAAGCTGCACCACAACTCTTTGCAGACGATCATCCACAGTCCTCAGGCGCAGCCAGAGTTCTTTTTCAACACTGCTGGTGTCGGGTTTCACTCGTGGTAATCGGTATGATGAGATCAGTATCATACACAAAATCAACACCCAGTGGAGGTCAGTGGGTTTCTGTGGCAGGGGTGTCACTGCTCCAGTGGGACAGGACAGGTGGTTTAGGGGATTCAGCAAGGCGGGGTTTGAGGCTGATGAGAGGCCAAGTGGAAAAAAGAGAGCAAGGCCACACCTGTTGGAGTGACATATGATGAACGGTGCCATAGATTTAGAAACATGTTCAAATTATTTTGTAAGCATATAATGTAGCAGCACTAAAGAGGCTTTTTGAGAAAACTTGAAATACTTCAGCTTCTATGACAAACTGGTGTTATTTCACAAGAACTTTGTTATTTACCCCCACTGAAACGCGGGGTGAGCCTTATCTTTGTTCTTTTAGACCTCTGTTATCTTGACCCTAGTCTATATCCTTGACGTTCCACTTCCGGGATTGCTCCAGTGCCTCAGGAAATTCCACCAGATGCATGTATTTTTGCTGATTTCCGTTTCCTTCCAATTTCTTTTTTGTTGGAAGTTTAAACTCTGGTAAATTTATGAGGACTATGGTTGACTGCACCTCAGATATCTGCAGGGTAAATTGAGACAGCTAGCTAGACTAAATTTCCAATCAAAGTTTTCTCTCGCACAACTATTTAGCAGCAGCTACGTTTGGAGCTTAGCGCCACCCATGACGATTTTGATTGGTTTAAAGAAATGGCAATAAACCAGAGCATGTTTTTCTAACATCCCAGAATGCTGTGAGGACTAGCCAGACCCTTCTCTGCTCCCCAGCGTGTGGATGGTCTGGCAAAGCGAGACTATCTTGACCCGGTTTCAGGTTGCAGGTTGGGTTTAGTTGGTCTTATGCACGTGGTTCATGTTTGGCTATGGTTTAATGTAGTTCATTAAGCAACTTCTCTCTTTCTCTCTCTGAATGTGCCAAGTATCTGCTTTGGTGCTAGTAATGTGTCTCATGTTGATACCTAATGCCCAGTAGGAAGTAGGAAAGAGACAGAAGGCCAGATCCACCTAGGCTTTTGTGCCAGATGTGACACATTCTGCCCCAAACACACGTCTGACGGTATTTGTCAAGCAGACGCACCAGGCTGGAGTCACAGTTTGCATGTCATTTGTGCGAATGTCTGCAAGGTGCGCCTCTCTCCTCATTGCATATGCATTTAGGAAGGATCCCGCAAATAAAGACCTTGTTAGACCTCTAATAATAGAACTGCCCCCCACCCCACAGATATGGAAAATGTGCTTCTTTGCGGTAACCGAGAGTTAAATGATAAAAACATCAGTTTGATCTCTTTGAGCTCAAGAAAAGCTCCATGACATGTTCAGCCTAGCTTAGAACAAAAAGACTATAAGCATGCGCTGTACAGTTAGATTAGTTAGATTTCATCAAAAGAAACAAAACGTTGTGCCTTCCATGCTGTTTGCATGATTGTTTGTTTGTTCATTTAGTTAAACTAAACTGAAGATGTCTGACTGGACTTGACCCAGCTGTTGTGTGTCTTAACAAGCACTGTGTCCCCTTTTTACATCTCTTTCTCTACATGTTCATTTTGAAAAGTAAACTTTTGACAGAGCTACACAAATAATGTACCAAACAAACTTCTGCAATATACTGCCAATGAGCTGTTTTTTTTAAATAGTACAGTTTGTACTGTAATATGCAGTTTTTTTACTGAGGAGTTTTATTATTCAGTGTACAGCATATTCAATACGTTTAGAGTGTGGTGTCTCTAATCTCAGATTGCAGTCGGTCTGATGCTCTCACCTGGTGTGTGTTTCTACTGTATCCAGAGAACTCTTGCATAACAGCTAAAACATTATGTAATATTTTTAAAATTAAGTTCACCTTTCAAAAGCGGGACTTCATCTTATTTACAGCCAGTGTTTTTGAAGAGGACTTGTCAATCCGGGGAGAATAGGACACTAGCAGTTTGAAACGGTAGGTTGTTCTTGCCAAAGGAGGCAGACAGTTGCCTTGGTAGCTCTGCTTATCAGTCACATCTTCAACATTCAAAGGCTTCCACAATTAGCTGGCTGGCAAATATTTTTAAAGCCTTCATGTTGGGTTCAAACAAAGTGTATTAATGGATAGACGGACAAAAATCGATATACAGTCACAAGAGAAATGGAAATATCAACCACACACTCATAGTCTCCTGGGCCTATGGCTGTGACGTAGGTGGAACCAGTACAAAGCTCTTTGTAAGCCCTCTTGAGACTGAGCCCTGTGCTGGGCCAGCCTGTGTTTGTGAGGTCTCCGGCAACGCCAGGCTCAGGCTCAGGCTGCAGGATCCCCGAGGGCCGAGAGGAAGCTGCGACTTCTCAGTGGATCATCTTCAGCTGACTGTGCAGCAACCGGCCTGTCGAGCAAGCAGAGCCACACTTTCTTTGTCCCAGCTGTCAGCAGAGAGATTGGGGGGGGGGGGGGGGGGGGATGTGGCTGTCAGTCAAAATCAACCATCAGTGGAGGGTAAAGTGATCAATAACAAACTCACTGTTTTAATTAACCATTTCATTTTTTTCCCCAAAGTCATGTTTTTGGGGTAAATTTTCCCATTATGAAATGAGACAAAATCTCAATGCAGGTCTTTCGCGTCCATGAGGAACTGTTCCAGGGTCAAAGATGGTTCAAGGCATTCAAACACAACTCGGTGTTTTGACTCCCTGAGTCAGAGATGTTGTAATCTCACGCTACGGGACCATCCTCCACAGCGCTGTAGAGGAGGGTCTGGCTAGTCCACGTAACATTCCGGGATGGGAGGAAAAGTGTTCTAGTTTATTGGCCTTTCTTTAAACCAATCGCAATCGTTATGGGCGGTGCTAAGTGCCAGACAGAGCCCTAGTGCTGCTGCAAGTTAGCCTCTGGAAGGAATTTCCAGTGTGCGCTTAAAAGTTGTTTTAATCGTGCAACAGATAACTCAGGTTGGACAGATAGTCTAGCTAGCTGTCTGGATTTACCCTGCAGAGATCTGAGGAGCAGCTAACTATAGTCTTCAGAAATCCACCGGAGTTTAAAATTCTAACACAAAGGAAGACGTAGGTAACGGACATCCAGACGAAAAGAGCGTGATCCGGCGGAGTTTCCAGCGGCACCTGAGCAATCCCAGAAGTGGAACGTCGTGGATATAGACCAGAGATGTTGCGATTATATCTAGATATTGGAGGGCAACGTGGTTGTCTGCAGAAACACAACTGCTCCAGTTTGGCAGTACTTTAGCTTCTCTGCAAACATCTGAATAAGAAAAATAAACTGTATTTTATTTCATTAGTCCTAAAGATATTGAGCTCTAATATTAGACGTTACTATTAGAGTTTTTAAGCTAACTTTTCTTGAAAACATCTAAGTAAAATGCTTTGTTTTGCATAAAAACAAACCATAAATAAAAGCATGCTGTAAATTTACCTAATTCTCCAATAATATCTATCTTGAAGCAACTTTGTTTCAGAATTGTAGCAACAGTTGAAACGTGGTCACTATTTTCAGTTACTGCAATCCATGTCATATATCAGTGCATTGAACTCTTTGACATACATATGCATATTTTGGAAATGTCACAAAGTCCCTCGTGTATGGGGCCCAAGTGTTAGTTTGGGATTAGGAAATAACATGAGGATTAAGAAAAAAGGAATGGAAAGGCATGTAGTGGAGAAAGCAAAGCGTGGGAATAAACTTTCTAAATATAGTAATGCAAAAATGTGTGTTTGTCTTTTTCTCTTACAGTATAAGAAAAGTCCGCTTTCCCGTGAAGGTTTGCCGTTCAGCCGTGCAAGTTCACATGCGTGGAAAACTAAAGAGCGTCACCGTAGAAACCAGGCCGGGCCAAAGCCATGCAGATTTCAAGAAGAGCCGAGATGGTTTCATCCTGCTCGTCCCCGCTAACTAACAGCACGTCGGACCGAAACACCAACCACTGGACCTCGACTACACCACTGCAGCTCTGCGTTCGGGGAACTGGTCGCTCAAACTTTGTCTTGAAAAGCAACCGTTTACTAGCAAAGATGGTTTAAATATTTAAATATCAAGTGTTCACCCAGAGCAGTGAACTTCAGAAAGATTCTTATGTCGCTGTAGACACTCAGGACACACCTATGATACTGTTTTTGCTTTTAATGTTGAATAAGATATTTGAAGATATTTTCTAAAGACAAGATGGAACAAAACAGAAGTAAATGCACTTTTGATATGACAAGTTGTAGATTACAATTAAAACAAAAAAAAAACAAGACCAAAGATTCCAGATATATTTTTGTACATTGAGTTAAATTTTATTAAATGAGAACCATTTTTTGTGCCTTGTCTCATGCTGTTTCCTTAAAAAAAAGGCAGACTGTGACAATTGGCAGAAGTAATAAAAAAGGGGAACAAGAAACGCAGTAAGAACAAATAAAATAAATTATTCAAGAATTAGTGAAGCAACCTCTCTGTGTGTTAATTTCTCTCTAATGACCAGGCTACATTATAAAATGATTAAATGTTTTTTTTCCTCAAAAATGCTTTTGGGGCTTTGAATAAAAACTGAAAACAAAAATATGAATGAAAGATGTCAGGATCTTCAGTGTTCTTTGATCGATAGGATTTACTGTACAAATAGTCCATTTAAAGTCTCAGTTGTATGTTGCACTTCTCCACCCTGCAGGAAGTGGCGTTTAATCCAAACTGTTTTCTGAGCAGCAGCAAAAAAATTGAACTCAGTGACGCAAAAGCTGTTTCCTCTCTTCTCCCTTTGGTGTCCTCTGGATCATATCAGCTGGGTTGATAAGCACACATGGACGCTGCAGACATTATTTTACAGGATTTCTGAAGACTGAAGTTAAAAACCTCTAATGCGCCAAGGTGTTCAATATAGTCAAACATACAGTCAAAGAAATCTTTGGTTACACTTTATTTGAAGGTATCTACATAGGAGTGACATGACACTGTAATGAACGTGTCTTAAACTTAAACAAGTCAGAAACGTTTATGACATTAGTTTTTGGCATGACAGGTTAAGGTTAGGGTTCATGTGTCAACACAGTGTTTTGTCACTCTTACGTAGATACCTCCAAGTAAAGTGTTACCACGTATGTTCTTACTTCTCTATTATGGCGTCTAGCATGCAAATTTGGTTTCATCTGACCAATCTTTTGAGACATCTGCGATTTCAGCCTCAAAACAATGGAGGTGGATACAATTTGTGTGCTCACAACATTGAAAGATTATATTTAGACTAGAGCCTGATCCAGTTTTATACAACCCTCCTCTGCTGTAGGACAAACACAATGCATCTCTAAATAAAATGTGTGAATTTATTGTCCTGTTAGAAACTGAGCTAGTGTTAGCTTGCATACATGCTTACAGATAGCTTGGAGAGCTAGTTCAGTAGCAAATGTTAGCAAACTGAAAAGGTATATGCTCTTGTATAATGGTTATTTCTCAGTCCACTGACCTCATGAATTTTCTCCACTTGTTGCTACTTTTACAGTAGTTGAGCATTTTAGCAAAATGCTAAACAGTTTAGCATTAATCTTATATTTGTCACTTGCCACAGTGGCCGCTGTTCAGCTAAAGTTAAATAGTGTCTCTTTAAAAGAGCACTCCAATTTAGCTTAAAGAAACTCTAATTTGATGAAGCAGAACCAGAAACCACACCTTTTTCTTCCTTGTCTTCTTTCTGGCGCTTACATTTCCCACAATGCAACTTGAGTGCTGACTTTTCTATCAGAGATTCCTTCTAACTGTACACCCGATCACAGATCACATGAGGCAATTAATCAGACTCCGCGCAGCTCCCCCTTTAAACAACTTTTTGTAAAGTTTAAATACCAACACAGATGAAAACATCCACTATTAGACCTATGTATCGGTGAAGCTTTAAATTTAGTTACTGAACTGCCCATATTTTCTTCAAAAGGTGGATATTTCTAGACTGGCAATGCCAGACTAATTTGCAGATGTGTATTAAGGTCCTTTCAGAGGAAGAGCGATCAACGCGCCCAAAAGTTTATTCACTTAGTAAGTTCAGTCTGAGAGCTTTATTTTGTTGTCCGCTGTCAGTTTTCTTCCTGTCTCTCTACAGAGTGACCTTAGTGACAACCGGCCCTCACTGCATATGTGTATATATTGGGGGGGGTCCATGCAGATGTGTGATGTTTTTTTCACGACATGGAAACACAACATACTGTTTTGTATCTCTATAATTTACACCGCCCTCAGCTAAATCTCCAGTTGTTAATTTAACCCTGAGATACTGTGCAGCATACATTCACACCTATGAGTGTCAATTTAACACTTCTGAACAGCCCTGCACCTCCTCAATCAACACTCTGCAACATCAAATAACTGCAAAAGCAAATGTTCCCTATGCCCTTAGAGAGAAATTAATCTCTGTTTTGCCGTGGTCTGCTTTTCTGTCTGCACATAATAGTTGCAAATGTTATGTCTTTGTCATGTGCTTACAAGTCTGTTAAAATATTATTTCAAGACATTGGATCAGGTTTATCAGTTTTAAATAAATGCTCAATATCCACTATTGACACACATCGATTTTTAGCACTTTACTGTAGTCGATTTAGACAAAAAGTGTCTGAGAAAAGACAATATGATGTAATGTTTAAATGCAGTTACTACAACGAGTATTAACTTCATGCTCCCAATTTATCAGTTAAAGGCTACAACCTTCAAACTGTTTGAAACCAGCGTAACCACTCTTTAAGTGGACGGGATTTTATACATAGCTTTCCTTTTCTTTATTGAAGTGGCTGTGGTAACGTCTAAAATACAATGGTGCACTCGACATGCCGTCTCAGCGTCATCAAGATTGGGGGGTCTGAAAACAGCACTTATCAGCTACTGAAAAAGTCCTCCTCAGGCGGTTTGACACCAATTCACACCTTCTACTCTTGTAACTCTTAATGATTCTCACATGACTGCAATGTGACCTTAATCGATCACAGGTAACGTCAACGTGTGAACAACCTGGAGGAAGTTGAAATGCCTGGTTGTGTGACCATAGTAGTCAGAGAACAGATCCTGAATGAAAGATGATCTGTCTTCTAAAATAAAACAGCAAATCTAGTTGTTATTTGGATTTAGTGCTTCTTGATACTTCTGAGACCCCCAACCATGATTTCATTTTTATCAATGAGGGACAATACTGGGGAAACAAAAGGAGCCAAGTTTATTGAAATACCATGGTTGAGAAGAGAAACTGCAGGTTTCTGATGGGAAATTAAAGTGCAGTGTTTTGGTGTCTGAATGGTATTTCATATCTCACAAGGGGCTAAGCGAGCCTCAACAAGCGTACCTCCTATGGAGCCATTTAGTTGCTAACAAGCCATCACCAGCCGTTAGCGTTCCATTGACTGCCCTTCATTTTGGCGCCACTTTGACAGCAAATAACTTAACATCTGAAGTGTTTAAAGACTCTATTTGTCCACTGTTTATTTCTAAAGAAACATGACAATGTATAAAAGGCTCCATTACCTTGTAGCTCATGTTATAGCCCCGTAGCAGGTTTTTTTGTAAAACTGGGCTAATGATTGTGTCATAACCACGTGACTCACTGTTGTACAGTAGACAAATTACAGGACAGTACGGGAGAAGATCGCAGACAGTTTGGACCCACATTATTTGTTTTAGTTTAATTACTGATGTTAACTAGCATTTTAATTAGCAATAATTAGCCTGTGCATATGTTATTTCCTAACATATACCAACACTCTCCGTCTCTGCAAGATTGGGAATGATTGAGATTGAGATTCTCTTGGCACAGCTACCAGACTTACAACTTTCAGACAAGTTGCTCATGTCACATCTATGTCTTCAAGCTCCGTTGGAGGCTGGGCAGTAACACTCAGCCATCCCCGGAAAAGTGCTTCTAATAGATTATAGTGCTATCTGTTGCAAGTCCGTGGCTTTGTCCATTTCTTTGACTGTCTATGACATCTCACTGTCACCACCAATGCAGCCCCTGGCATTTTAATGCTGGGCTGGTTTCAGTCTGACTACACGATTGGAGTTAAGGACACACCTGTACGCATGGCAAAGTATCCTGTTTTCTATTGGGGTACTCCAGATGCAGTTTAAGGGTGTAAAACCAGCATAAGAACAAAGCTTCCGAAACAAGGATATAAATCGATTTTGAGCCCTCTTATGTCTATAAAACGTGACCTGCATTACCCATATTTGTCTTTTCCTCTAGGTTCTAGTAACTAGGTGACCCAAGCCAGCAGCTGCACAGCAACACATTTATTTGCCAGCACTTTTGGTGTGCTCAGTTATTTAGAGATCTCATTAGAGGGATGTGCGGGTAAACATCCGGCAGAAATAGCCATCCTCCACCCATCTCAGCCCCTTTGCTCTCTTTGCCCTAATTTGAAAACAAATTGTGTTTAGTGGTTAAGTTAATTAGTCTGATTTGGTCAGAAAGCACAAATCTTTTGTGGAGTCAGAAGTCTGAATGCTCACCACAGCTGCAGAGGGAACTCCTGTCCAAGCAAATGACCAAGATTTGTTTATTTAAATGCCACAAACATCGTCTCATCCTCAGTCTCTGCGGAGACCATCAGCTGCTCCATGATAAACTGGACGCTCTCCTCCCAGTTACAGCTCCACCAATCAGACGACCCTGTGTGTGTGTGTCAGCCCGACATATTCAATCAGAAACAGAGATTATAGTACATACGCTGATATATTTGTTTGTGCAATCCTTTTTATCATTAACATAAAAGCCATGATTTATAAATTGAGTGTAAAATAAATGCAAATCCAAACATGTCCCCTCCATCACTGATTATTTGATACACACACATTTTCTAAACAGATGAACCAATCTTCAGACCAAACGAGGACATTTGGACTCAGCAAAGCAAAAGAAAATTCACATAAGATTTATTTTCATTTTAGATTTTCTTTTCTTTTTTTCTTCTTTTTTTTCTTCTTTTTCTGTGTTCCGCTTCACGTTGCCAGAGCTATTTCTTCCCAATAATTTCCCCAATCATTTTCTTCTCTGACAGCTCCAATCACATCACCTCGTTGTGAGAGGCTTGTGAATGCAAAGCAGACTGACTTGCAGATATTGCAATCAGTCAGGGAGTTACAATGTAGCACCTGCTAATCAATACTTTTCATGCAAAGTTTGCTTTGGATTATGATGAAGTTTCTTGGTTTCTTATAGCAGTGCTTTACATGCAGGATTCTTCGACTTTAATCAAATTTATCAGGACTGGCAATTGTTGATGCAATCACTTAAAGCGGAGTGCAATTCCATTACAAAAAGACTGGCACCTGGTCCGTCTCTCTTTAGAGATTAGCAGCCCTGCAGCAAGGATTTGGTAATGAGTTGGAGAGGATTTACCAGTGGGAATATAATATGTGTCCTAGAGCTTCTGTGTTTTTTCCTCTAAATCCTCTCAGGGCAGACCGGCCACTGGTTTGGTGAGCGCTGCAGGTTTTTCCAGCATCCCTCCGTCATCAGGCTGAGGGGAGGTCACATGCTGGAGATTACAGTAACATGAGGGGGGAGATTGGTTTTTACTTTAGCTCGCTCTGAATCCACATGCCATCAGCCTCAGCGCTTACTAATCAGGCAATATTTGTGTTATGTTTGAGTATGTTCTGTTTCCTATTTTATTTTGATAGTTATGTTTTTCTGTCTTGTTTTACTTCCTGCATTTGGTTTTTCCGCCCTTGTGATCGTCTGATGTCTTTCACCTGTTCCCAGCCCTTGTGTCACCTGTCTGTTGTTATCTCGTCACCACTTGTATTTAGTCTCTTGTCTGTTGTCAGGTCATTGTACTTCATTGTTTGTGGTGGTCCGTGTTAGAGTGTGTCAACAACCCAGTTGGTCTGGTGTTCCTGATAGTTCGGTTTTCCGGTTTATGGGATTCTGCCAGTTCCTGTGTTTGGATTTTGCCTTCTGGGTCCACAATTCCCTGCATCGCATGACAATTTGATGATTCAGAGTGCTCAACCTTCAGCGTCTTATTGATATAGCATATCAAAAGAAAGAAGTAGAGTAGAAAAAGAGTAAGGAGAAGTAGTATGAAATGGTCTAAAATAAAATTCAAGTACAAGTGGCTCAACATTTCACTAGAGTACAACACTTACTACAGTACCACTGTTAGCCAGATATAAGATTTGTTCGATATTCTATTTGTTCGAGCCCTTTATGAAGCTTTTATGTGACCTCTGATTGCTCTTCTTTACAGAATTTGTTGTCCCCACAGGGTCCTCTGGAGTCCCCCCGGGCAGTGTCCTTCACCCAGTACTTATGGGTGCATGGCTGAGTGAACCATCTGCTCACTCAGTCAGAGTGTGCCAGCAGGCTACTGCTCTCCAAGGTCCCCAAACTGTCCCATTGATCTGAAAAGAATCTCACAGCAGACCAACCCCAATATCAAATTATTTTTTTGACTTCATTCTCAAGCTAGATGGTTGAAACTGTGCCAGAGTCAGAGTTTAAGTGCTTGAAATATGAATATGTAGGTCGCAATGGCAGTGACTGTTGTTTGTGAAATGACTGTTTTCTATAAACTCTACTTCTCGTATAGTCACTGTTGCTACTCTCTTTTTTTTACAATGATAACTGTGGCAGTCATCAAAAGTATTCATCATCAGTCATTTTCAAACAGTGGTTCCTTTATTGTTTAATGTTTATTCCAGCTTGGTTTAATATGAGAACCTTTAAAAATCTAATCTTAAAAAGGGGTCTTAAATATGCACTTGATAACATATTATTCTAAAAGTCTTAAGCTACATATACAACAGTTATATTAAATGATATTGTAACATCCAGAGGAAATACTAGTCTACATAATGGATGTGTTAGCTGCAAACAGTGATTTCAGTGTAACTTGTAACCCCACAAACTAATGTAGTTATTTAAGAAATGCTTGCTCCTTGGCCTTGGTTACTACTGTTGGTAGTGCGCTAGTTATCTTGTTATGCCAATGATTGCACGTTCTGTTGGAGCAGTGTAAACACAGTTAAAGCCTTCTCACACTTGCACGTGTGTTTTGCAAAGACGATAAAAAAGACAATGGCTGTTCTCATAACAGCAAAAGACTGTGCTCCCAAATAATGCTGCAAATTATTCAAGTTTATTTTCAATTTGATCTGACACAATCATTTGTGGGGAGACTGACCAAGAAAAGGGAGACTTGTTTCAAAACAGCTTGAATTGATAATGTCTCTGGACAGAGGCTGTTTTTTAAGGGTATTGGCTCCCAGAGGGCTGATAAAAGGCAGCGAACAGCAGCCGAGGCTTTCAGAAAGCCACTGGGAACACACTGAACCAGTATAGAAGTGGGAGGCAGAGAGCTGGGTGATTTGTGTCCTCAGAAGACAGGAGAAAGCTGGAAAGGACTCAGTCAGGCAGTGGCTGCCATCTGCAGCAATGGCTCTTCATCTCATTTAATCAAAGCATCTCGACCTCACCTCCCTCACCTCTCTGTGTCCCCAGCGTCGGCCACTGACCCCGGCTCCGACCAGCGCCATATGGTTTTTACCCTCTCACTCCGGCGTTGTGAACAGATTATGAATGGCATTTAAACGATCATTTTCCAATGCCATCAGACAGAGAGACCAGACAGATGCATCGCGCCTCACTAAGTAAGCTGCTTTGACTGAAAAGTCATTTTGAGTCTTAGTTTCATGGCAAACATCTGTTATGTGATAAAAATCTGAATGTTTCTGTTAAAACTGACAAAAAAATGAACTTATATTCTTGTCTTCCAGTCATGTGATGTTTTGCAGAGTCTTGACCTGTATTTCAGACTAATTGTTTGCAGAATGTCAGCAGCAGTGTGAACCCAGATATTGCAGCTCTTCTCATTTTCTGAAACACTTTTGAAAAACCAAATGTAATCACCACCTGATTTGAAACCGAGCAACACAGAGCATTTGTTCTTCAAAAAACTTGAAAGATTTAGCTTGTATGAAAAGTAAATGAAAGTGCCAGGTGTTGCTAGTCATTGTGTAAAATGGCCCATTTAAGAATCATTTATATTATACGCCTTTGGATTATATTTTGTGATGCATTATATGCTCACTTTTTTATTGCAGCTAGTAAAGGTGGAGCTAAGGTTTCTTTAGTTTATATACTTTTATATCATTAATATAAATATGCAAAGTAATGTTAACAGATAAATGGAGTGTAGTAAAAAGTACATTATTTATCTCCAAAATGTAGTAAAGAAGAAGTAGAAGTAGTGTATAACTAAAATACTCAAGTACAAGTAACCAAATGTTTTACCAAGTACAAGACTTGAGTAAAAGTACTTCATTACATTTCACCCTGCAGTGTATGATTCCACCACTGGTAATGCACAAACAGTTATGAGAAAATGAACCATGCCAAAGCAAGTGAGAAAAAATGTAAGATTGCGGGAAAAACAAGAGCACAGTTGAAATGCATAAGAGGCAGACGCTACTTAATGTGCACATAAACCCAGTTTTTCTTTCCTTGTCATTTTTAACTCAGGTCTGCTCCCAAAACAAAGCACTCTGAACGCTGTAGCACAGACCTTTCTGTTTCTGGGCTGCACAAATGTTCATATTATACTGAGAAGAGACTGTTGCACTGGTGTATTTCCACCTGTGGTCGGAGCAGAGAGGGTGGTGATTGACTGCAGAGACATGCTCAGATGAAGCGCAACCCCCCCCCCCCTCTGACAGGAAGCCAA
>NC_045746.1:17794142-17797624 GCF_008692095.1 Etheostoma spectabile | reverse complement strand
TCTGCAGCACCCGGGCTATTGTGTGGATGTGCATTAAGCTATTTTATGTCCCACATGAATTTACTGCCGGTCTTAAGTAAGCAGGCGGAGAGTATTTCATGTGTCCTGTGTGGAGAACAATGGCGGTTTAAGTTAAGTGTGTGAGCCTCGCAGATGTAAAAAGGGTAAAAGTGGATGAAAAGAGAGAAACACCAGATTTGGATTTCAACTCAATACTTTATTAAATAATCAACATAGTGAATAGCATCATCATGAAAAAGGAAAACAAACAAAATAAATGAAACAGTCACATTTGTTTTTTCTTCAAGTTTTCCCCCCATCACCAATATTTTACTTTTAGCTACACACACACACTCACACATTTTAGTGGCTTTACAAAAGTCACTCGAGGTGATGTGCCGCTTTCATTTTGGTGTGACAGTTACAATGATGGCCAAGGAAGGTAACTATGGAGAGCCAGGAGGAGGAGGCAGAGACGGACACTAGACAGTTGGTTTACATTTATCTCTGAAGTGTATGACATCTGTCCAGTGTTGACACGACACAGATGAGGTGTTGTGATGAATGCTAAGTTGTGAAATTTGAAAGGTGAAGCTACAATCTGAGGACGCAGGCTGAGCTGGAGCTGCCTGCGACAAACGCTACATAAACAATGGCTGCCTTTGTGTCACCAGCTGGTGCATTGATGAGAAAGGCTACTGAGAGCCACTAACTTGATGAGTTCTATATGTGTACTGTACTCTGTGTAAATCCGAGGGGGGCAGTAATATTCTTGATGACACATCGTGACCACATCTGACTTAGCAAATCGACAAATGCGTTGCTGTTGTGAGACAGCTGAGTTTAAAATAAAAGATGTTAAGTTATAATTGTGTCTTATAGCTCATATGTATTCACATGCTTTGCTATTTCAGGACAATGAATTGATTATTTATTTCTTCTATTGTTTCTTAACATGAACAAACCACCATAAAGATGATAGTTAACCTGCAGTCTAAAGAAACTTTAACACTGTTGGCGTCAGGTTTCCTAAAGTGAAAGGAACACTCCAATGAGATCCAGTTTTAAATTACCAAAGAAATCATCTTTCATGTAAAACATCACATTATAAAAATCAAACCAAAGCAGAGATAAAAAATAAAAGAAAGATACATTTCTAAACTACCTGGCTGGCATGCATGCTACTACACAGAAAAACTTCTTTTTGTTCATTTTTCCATTCCTAACAGCTTTTTGTTACACACCCACATATTTACATCCTCAGTTGATGGTGTGCCATTGAAATACATCTCACACCAACCTCCAGCAGCACCAGCACTATACTGAAATAACTTAACACAACTCATAGAGCTGTGGCAACTTAAAGGAAAAATCTTGTGACATGCTATATATTTCTTATTGTCAACAGATCCCATTAAAAGAACACAACTAACAGTGTGTTCGTTCTACTGTGGGTTTTTGTAATTAGGAGCTCCATTTTTATATCAAGAACACATCTATGAGCCACATTATTGCACCTTTTCACTATGATGAACATGGGGACTGTGGTTTTTTTTGAGTCAATCCCCATACACTGTCCTTCTGCTGTAATTACTCATCGCACCAAATGTGTTTTCATCCGCAGCTGAAAATAGTCCCCAACAAATGCACTTTTTACTCCTGTTTGAGTAACGTTAGCTGAAAAACAACAGTACTCAGCTTTTTTAGGTAGGGACACCTTAAAAAAAGTATACATTCATGATATGTTCTCAAAGATTTATGTCTTTAGTAAGAACAAATGGGCTTGCTGCCAGAAAACACATATAGGGTAGGGAAGTCTTAAAGAAGTAAAAAAAAGTCTGATGCATGTTGACGATAAGAAAAGTATGGAATAACACCAGACTTATCCGTTAAATCATTTACAACATTGTTCACACAAACCCAGAAGTCTTCCAAACAGAGCCGGTCTGAAGGCCATCTGAAGTATTCTGTAAAGCAGAGTTAAAGTCCCAGATGAAGGTCCCATCCACAGTGTGCACTAAAAATCCTGTTTAACCTACTTTACATATCTGGAGTCAATCAGTACCAAGAGTCATATTTTGTCCCAAGAGATGTCCCAAGCATCATGTGTCTGTTAGTCAGGTATGCAGAGCTCGGGAAACAAGCCGAGGGGTTTGATTGGATAAATAGAATTAGAGCTCCAGTGGAGATGCAAATTCATTGGCTTGGATGTCGCTCCGCTATGTGAAACGAATGGAGGAACAGCTTCGTGAATGGACAGAGGTATAGAACGAGGGGACAGTCGCCTTCTTAGTAAAAATCAAATGACGTCACATTTTAAAAATTGCGTTAAAGCACAATTAGGCTTAAATGAATGCGGTTCCTCCAAACTTGAAGAGCCAGATTGGTTGTTTTCATAAAAGGAAAAGGTTGATTTTCTGCTAAAGGAAACCTGCAGAAGATGTATTGGCTAAAGTTAATATGAGCAGCACTTGAACACGCTGTACTGTATCTTCTGATTTAATTAATGTCCAGGTCTATAGGAGGCGGCTAGTGGGAGCAGATGTTGCCCTTAACTTTAACCCACATTCACACACAAACACAACGCAACCGATGCCAACAAACAGTCTCATTCTGCCCTTCCTCGCTCTGACAATGGCTGGTGGGTGTGGGGTGTCAAATCTAATGAAACAGTCAGGGAACAACAGCTGAGTGTGTACGCGTGTGTGTGGAAATGGGGTTGGATGGGTGGAAAGAGGACGGAGGGAGGGAGCGGGGTTGAGTCGACACAAGTGTCCTTGTCAAAGCCGGTGCCAGAGAGAGCTGCACTGACCGCAACAACGAGTCTAAAATGGCTGCCGGTCAAAGCTCCAGAAAAAGAAACGTCCGTGTCTCGGCTCACTGCCTTCAGTCCTCTCTGGTTGACTGTTGTGAGCTCATGCCAGATCCCTCAGTCGGGCATGGAGGCAGGCTTGACTCCAATAAAGCCGGGTGAGCCGGAGTAGACAGCAGGGTTGAGCTTTGGGTCTCTGAAGGCCTCCAGTTTGTTAGAGCAGGATTTGAAGGCTGCACAGGGAAGTGTGGCACCAAATCTCATTGGGTTCTGAACTGTTTGCTTATTTCCTCATGTTTTCATCCCTCACTCCCTCTCTCTATTTGATTGGGTGGGAGGATTAGGACTGGATTACTCAAGGAGGGGTTGTGTAGCAGAGTGTGTTTGTTTGCACATGTGTGCAAAGGTTGGATCATACAGAGGAAGCTTGTTTATAATATGACCTTGTGGAGTGTGGAGTATATACTGTAGTGTTACAGCAAAGTGTGCAAGAGTGATTGCCACATGGAGGAGGGGAGTGGAAACCCTCCAGATGCTCCAACACAATTAGGTTAAGGCTTTGCCACAAGCGTTTGTGGCCAACACATCTTGGTAGAAGTCAAGCATCCACATTTTTAGGTTTGAAGCTGCTTCCTGAACTGGGGGGGGGGGGTCATCCTTTTGTTTTAAT
>NC_045746.1:17772675-17794132 GCF_008692095.1 Etheostoma spectabile | reverse complement strand
TAAATTAGAAAATGTATTTGTTTTGAACAGGCATAAAAACATTTGCATCCCATATCCTTTGCAGTTTAGCGGTTTTTTGTCTTTTAAAGCCACCCTGGTACGCAATGAGCAGCAACTTTATGCAGTCCCCCAATTTTGTATCCATTTGTTTTTAGCTATCAACCTCGAAGCATGAACTGTAAACTCTGGTGACCTCTTGCACCAGGAACTACATTTGGACGTCTAGGGACTTACAATCTATGAAAACTAAAATTTAATCTGATTTGCTTGAAAAACAAACATATATATTTTCCAACAAAATAGTAACGGTGAACACTGGACTCATCTGTGACCGTCTCTTGCAACACACATTAATACACATGGGAAATAGAGATTGAAGGCATTGAAGCACAAATGCCAATGGTTCATTCAAGGGAATAATCTAGCAAGAGACGAGAGTAGAGAGAAAACAAGCCTCTTTATGGCAGATGAGGTCGCGCAGGTGAGGGATGAGAAAGTGGGACAAATTCAGAAGCAACAACAACAAAACCCTTCAACCACAACAGCAGAAAACTTCCCTGGCTTGGCCTTGGACTCTGAGCTGCACACGTGTGTTCCTTTCATGCACGAGGGAATAAAATGCATGCAACAAGGTATTTAAATGTGTGTACATTTGCGTATGTGTTTACAGTCCAGCACGGTCCAGTTCGGCCTGGATTAGCCACTGAAGCTCTGCCGGGCTGCCGAGTGGACAATGGGGGCAGAGGTTAAGAGAGAGGGGAGTGGCTGCAGTAATCTGCTAATCTCATTAATACCACGGCCTGCGGGTGCCCTGTCAACAAGATGCAGGGAACAAAAGGTTGGAGTAAACAGCTGATGACCCTGGCTGCTGTGCACTGCACAATGCCTAAAGACACACACATGGCCATGCGTTCACTCACACGTCAATCTTAAATTCTGCTTCCACCAGTACACTCTCCTGAGATGAGATCAAATAGAAACACAGAGGCAGGTTAGAGTTAGTAAAAAAAAAAAAACAGCAACTGTCCCCTCAGGCCAGAAGACCCTCAAAAGGCTCCACAAAACACTGCCTGGTCGTTTTGCTTTACTGATTTCACAGCGCACAGCAGGACCTAACATGGACCTCTCAGCTGTTCCCATCAGTCTGAGTCAGTTTGCACTGCTGGCACATGGGGCTTAGCCAGCAGCGGATGTCAACATGTCTCCTTGTGTTGTCATGGAAAATATAACTTGGCCTCGGTGGATTATACTGTCTGTTTTATTCTTCTGTGAAGCCACTCCACGTTTAGAATTTAACCAGTGAAAAATCCTTCATTGTATTTTGGGGAGTGATGACGGCCTCTTCTTGTCCTGTGCACACTGATTGATCACATTCAGAGAGGTGGGTGAGGATGCTGGGAGGCCTGGCTGTGCGGATCCAGACTGGCAGCTGGGACGACTGGGACCAGACACATGGGGTCAGATGGGACAGGTGGACCAAATGGTTCCTTAATTCAAGTAAAAAAAGTGGATATTCCAGGACAAAAACACAACTGCGAGCCTTTGTTAGCCAATTATTTCAAGGGGGGAGGGGGGTTGGGGGAATATCTCATAAATCCACAAATATTTATGTCTGTGGATGGATGGGACAATGGCAACAAACACCGATGGAATCAGTAAATATGTTGACATAACTCTGTCAAGATGGTCCTTCATTGCTCCTGCAAGGCAGCAGAGAAAGGAAAGGGGAGAGAAATCTGCACGAGACAAATGTGTGTGTCTGTGTGCAAGTATACATGTGCATGAGCGTACGAAAAGGCATGCGGTCAGCAAACATCCTCTCATCGATCCAGCACCCGACTATAGTCCTGTGGGCCACAGCCGCCTTCACTCTTGAGTTCAGCAAATACTTGTGTGAAAAAGTGCGGATCTGCGTTGATGCGCAGCATCTTGGAGCTGGTGGCATCAATGATGGCGAGGCAACGGTCCCAGAAGGCCTCCTTACCCGCCTCAACCAGAAAAGGCTTGAGCGGGTACGAGATCTCGTTGCCCATGTAGGAATAGGACAGGTAGAGGCAGGTGAGCAGGATGGCCTGCAGCTCGTGCTCTGACGCCACAAGGTCGCCGTCCACGACGTCTCGGCACAGCATATATACAAAGACCACGTTTGCCGGCGTGACGAAGGCCTGGTCCTGCCAGCCCTGCAACAGCAGTGAGCGGTCCACAGCCCGCAGCCACAGCACCGGGTCGGCCGGAGACAGGTGCTTCAGGCGGTAGCAGCGACAGCACAGGAACTCCCCCAGGCAGCGCAGGAGCTCGCTGGTGGACGCCTGGACGATGACGCGCTTCGGGGACGAATTCACCGTCCCTTGGGGAACCTTTTTCACAGAGGAGAGCTGTTGGGACTTGCTGTAGCCAAATCCGTGCCCCTGGCCCATCCCCAGGCCGTAACCGAGCCCCAGACCCAGTCCTGCTGGGCCCTCGTAGCTGGACAGGTTGGCACATGACAGCGACTTCTTCACATTCTCGCGGTTGAGGTGCAAAAGGGGGTCCTTTTGGTAGATGTTGATGTTGTTGTTGTTGTTGAGAGGGTCTCCCAGAGCCACTTGACCACCGGGGCCTTTCTTGGGGTTGCCCTTCTTCTTCGTTGAAGCCACCAGTCGCTTCCAGGTGAGCGCTGGGAGGAAGATAGACTGTCCCCTCTTCAGCCCGCGGTCTTTCTGGCTGTTGAGAGAGCGGCTGCTGATGCTCGGGTAGTGGCTGAGCGAGCCCGGCCGGTTGTCATAGTAGCCTGATTTCCGAGAGCTGGGTGACAGTGATAGTACAGTGCCCATGGTGAGTCAGTGCTCTGTAGATAAAGTGCGTTACTGCTGTTGTGTAGCCAATGGGAGACGCAAAGCTCTCTTTTATTTCTTTTTATCCAGCAGATGAGAACTCTCAACAGGGAAACAGCATGAAGAGATGAGGGCAGACATTTCAGTGTTAGCTGAACACAGTTTAAATGACTGTGGCTGCAGAGACCTGCAACATAAAACACAGGAAGAGAGAATTTAAACAGATGGACAGTACAGTAATTGTATTTCTAATTCCAATTATAAATCCATTTGTACCACAAGTGTAAAGTGACATAAACCTCTTCACTACCTCCCCAGCCATTACAAGCTCATGCTGTGCAGACAAACATGATTGAAAACCCACTTAACTTTATACTTACAGTTCCTGCTTAAACTATTTAAATAGCTGTATTGTTTTTGTTTATGTTTCTGTTTTTATTCTTTATTATTATTCATGTTTATTACGTTTGTTTATGTATCTATGCACCAAGTAAATTGTGGCAGCAAATTCCTTTCTGATTCTGATTCTAAATTCTTTTCAGACGTTCAGTTGAGGAGATGCCAAAGTTTCCAAAAATAACATTTTGGGGCAAATTTGGGCAAATTTGGACAAATGTGCATAAAATGATGTAAAAACATCGATACATGCATTCAGCCTTGTGTTTTATACATGTGTGACAGCCTACTGCAACGCATTCTCGCGACAGTGGAGTAAGACCATTTACTCAAACCTTTAAGGGGAAATAAATGAGTAGGCTACAACCAGGTTTTAAGGGTTTAACAAACCATGAGCTCCTATTCTATGAAACAAAGGAAGATTCCTGGTTTATAAACTATTAAAAGGACTCCAGTTTTTCTCTGAATGACTAAACTAAAATGGGTAATAATCCATAAACAACACAGTGTAGTCTTTTAACGCACATTATTTAATTCTGTAATAAGATAATCCTTAGAAAAAAATAGATAATAAACATGAAAACGATTACAACTTTAATCTCAACATGTATCTCCATCATTCTCCTCCTCAGAGCTGCTCTGATGCTCACCTGTGTGTGTGAGATGTCCGGGTGCGATGTGATTCTTTTTTGCCGCAGTCCGCGATGGAGCAATAAAGATCTAAAGGAGCGCAAAACAAAGCGCTGTTTCTGCAGCCACGGCCGGTGTCTAGAGATGGCAGCGAGCAGGATACTGATCTGTCTGCAGAACTAGAGGCAGAAAGTCCCTCTTACAAAAGCGTTGAGCTACTCTTCTTCAAAGATGTTGAAGTGTGGAACAACGCGTCGGTCCTCGCCATGCGGGGTGCAGGTGTCATCCTCCGCTGCACCTCAAACCTCAGGCGAGAATGAGGGCTGACTTTGTTGTGAGGAATTGCCTGGTCGTTGGTGTCACCATGTCTGAAATGCAAACTTTCAGAGTGTCTGAGTCCTTTCAATGCACTCCATCTCATAGATCCGAGTGTACAGTCGCTTCTGACTTCTCCCGGCTCTGTGCAGCTGTGTGTCCGCCTTCTGAGCTCTTCAGCCGCCTACAGACCGGTGATCGGTCCCGGCAGTCCGACCTGAGAACGGGCTCCTCGCGCACTGGAGGCTGAGCAGCCAGTGCGCGCACAGAGCGGCTCGCCACACAACCCGCGACACTGACTCCTCCTGACGGGGCTCAGCTGCCGACACACACACACACACTACAACACACACACACACACACACACACACACACACACACACACACACACACACACACACATTAGATTAACCTTTATTTATGCACATTTATTTAAACATAAAAAACAACAAATGCAATTAATTAACAGCTTATTAACATTAAAATAACATAAAATCACTTTTTTTTCAATAAATTCAATTCATAGTTGATTCGCAATCCTAATTTGAAAGGTTACTATGGTTGAACTTTAGTGTAGTAAAAAGTAACAATGTACCTCGTTTGCAGTGGAGTATAGTAGAAGTGTGAAGTTGCAGAAAAGTTAAGTGCAAGTATAGCTACTTCAACATTTACTACAGTGGTGCTCAAAAGTTACATACACATGCTTAAGTTGACTAAAAAGAGGAATAAAAAAATCAGTTTTTGGAAATTTATTTTAATACCTAAATTAAAAATGAGGTAAATCCAACCTTTAAGGACAACAATTTCTTTGTGAATGAATAACGTATTGTAAATAAATAAATGGTCTTATTTAAAATACAGGGGTCATAAGTATACATACCCCTATGTTAAATTCCCATAGAGGCAGGCAGATTTTATATTAAAGGCCAGTTATTCCTGGATTCAGGATATTATGCATCCTGATAAAGTTCCTTGGCCTTTAGAATAAAATAGCCCCACATCACACATACTCTTACCATGCTTAGAGATAGGCATGGTTTTATTCAGTTAGACTATACCTGGTTGATTTGCATGAGAGAATGATTTTATAGAAAGTATCCCATGCCTATCTCTAAGCATGGTGAAGAGTATGTGATGATGTGGGGCTATTTTAATTCTAAAGGCCAAGGGAACTTTATCAGGATGCATAATATCCTGAATCAGGAAATAACTGGCCTTTAATAATAAAAATCTGCCGCCTCTATGGGAATTTAACTAGGGGTATGTATACTTATGACCCCTGTATTTTAAATAAGAACATTTATTTATTACATACGTTATTCATTCACAAAGAAAATGGTGGTCCTAAAGGTTGGATTTACATATTTTTAATTAAGGTATTAAAATAAATTTCAAAACATGATTTTTTTATTCCTCTTTTAGTAAACTTAAGCATGTGTATGTAAACTTTTGAGCACCACTTGTAATAAGGGCAGTCTTGAGTAAATGTCCTCAGTTACGTTCTATTGCTGTAAAAGTACTCGTAGTAGCAGTAGTAGCAGCAGCAGTAGTAGTAATATGTGTTGTTTAATAAGTTTAATGTTACAAGTCTTTATGCCAGCTCTGCACAAAGTAGCACAAAAACACTCTCAAAACTGCTAATGGTGCAGAATGCATGAGTACTGGCTTTAAAGAAGTTTTAGAATATTCCCTGTTCACAGGGAGGTAAAACTGTAGCTTCACATTGATTTGTAGGAACATTAATTGTCTTTTGTAAGACTCTAATCTGCTCGTACACCTCCCTGAAACCTGTGTTGTTGTTGTTGTTGTTGTTGTTGTGCTGTCCCTGTGCTTTTGTATGGCAAAGTTAACACCATGTTTTTGGTTTCTTTGTTTCAGTAATGCCCCTTAGAGACTTATGAGGCTTTATGAATCACATCCAATTAAAAAGGAATTATGATCAGGGTACGGAGGGTAACCCACACCTGGGAAATTTTTACGTGATGGCAGGTCTGGTCATATTATGCATTTGACAGCACATCCTGTATTTTATCGAGCTGCCTGACCTGTTGAGTACAGGATCAGATACAACATTTAGAGGGACAGGCAATACAAGATTATCCATTCAGATGTGGTTAATACGTTCACAAGTTATAACTAATGGCTTGAATTACAAAAATGAATAATTTACTATGGCTTTTTAGATCATTTATCGATTAATAAGAACTTTTGGTTTGCCAGCTGGAAAATCCCCTTGAGTGGTTGGACCGTTACTTGGACGATGAGTCAAGTCTGTCACAAATTTGTCAGCTGAGTGAGAAACCCGTTTATCAGTACTAAGATTTATAACTGAATTATCGCCAAATAAAAATAGTAAATCTTATAACTGAGACTGATTAGTAAAATACTTTCTTTTTTGAATTTGCCATGCCAAAGGCTCCCAGATCTTCCGTGGATTGGACTATCCGGGAAAATGAGAACTGTTAGATTACGTCTCAAGAATTCCCTAAAGATGGGAAATTGTGGGAAACCAGAGAATAAACAAACTGAACACATGATAATGAGCAGATGAGATAGGAACAGTGGTGGTGCGCAGAAGACAGCAAAAAGAAGACATAAACAGATGATATAGTTAGAGACGAGTTCCTCTAAAACCACATACATTTACAATCAGTGAACGTTTAAAGCATAAATACTCAATGCAACAAATCATAAATTACTTTATAATTTATAGAATATGTCTGAAAGTGTGTTTGGCAGCATAATCTCTAACTAATAATAATCTCTAACAAGCTGTCCCACTCACACTTCATTCATTATCACAGAAGAGACAAACCTTCATTTAAGCATTACATTCAGGACAACTCTTTTTTATAAACATGTACAACATATTTAATGATACAGCAAACACAGAGGGAGACATGCAGATTCTTTCTTTTTCTTCCACCCCGTCACCCACTGAATAACCACACCCCCTAAATTAAATACGTGCAGGGAATATGTCATTGTTTTAGGAAATATGTTTATACCGGCTGTTCTCATGAACCATTCATACATATATTGTAGTTTGTAAAACACAGGGCCTTCTAGCAAGGCAGCAGAGTTCATGTCCCGGAAGAAGTCAGTTACAGCAAACGTTGTTTGTGGTGTGTATCATAGCAACGTTTTCCGGTTTCCCTTGTTGAATGAAAAATAGAATACCGCCGCCTGCTGCTATGGAGAGTTATTTCCCCTCACGCAGGCGCAGAACATATATGGTACTTGGCTGTTGGCTGTAGGGGAAAACACAAGACTTTCACCCAGGAAATGGGTGTTTGTGTCCCAGGAGTATAGGGGACAGGTGTTTGAGTCACCTTTTGTTGGCTAAACTTAATGGAAATTAACATAATGCATTAAAGTAGTAAAAGGGATTGAAAAAAAACCAAAGGGCCCTAAACACTAACGCAACACACAGAAGAAAATACACAAAAGGCCAATGAGTTATATGTGCCAAACAATAAAATAAACACAAGATATGTACATTTAGTCAATTGATATTAACAAACCCATAGCACAGTTTGAAAAGTAGCTTGGCGCAACATTTAAATTCTAAACATGTAAAGTTTGTGATATTGTGTGGGAACATGATTCTACCTGACAGTTGTTCTAAATATTGTACATGTCAGGTGTCTCATTTAAACCCAAATACATAAATGTGTGAACTTGTAATATCTGTTCATCAACGTTTGTACATGTAAACTCTGCGTTGTCCATCAAGTTTCTGGACTACCAATTCATTTCTTAATAACTGCTCATCCCTGCATCAGACCATGCAATGGGGCAGTTATCAGTGCTTTATCTCCATCACGTCAGCAGAGGACAATAAATCAGGTCATAAAATAAAAGCCTGAAACTGGCCTGAACATCATCATGTATAATCCCTCTGTGTGCGTGTGTTGTCTCTCGTCTCTGTGCCGTCTGCAGGTCTTTGAGAGTGAAATGAGAGGCCCTGGGTGAGTCAGACAGACAGATGTGTCATCAGGTGAACCAGTCCAACTCCAGCAGCAACCACAGTTGCGCTGATTGTCCCTTTCCGCCCCGTCTGTGGCCTTGTTACTGTCCCTTCCCACTCTCGTTTTTGCTTTCCTAGTCATTTGTCTCCTCCCTGCATCTCTATTCCCATTTCTGTCTGTGTCCTCCTTTTTTCTGTGAAGAAACTGCCCTGGTTTTCGCTCATTTCTGACGTCTGGCATCCTGTTTCTGGCTCCCATTTTGATGCTTGTCTTTTCTTTTGATGCAGTTCATCTTTTCTGTTGTTGATGTGACTGCATTTGTTTCTCTTAGAGAGGTGTGAAAGGAATCCCTTCCAACTTAAAGTGTCCCTGACTGAACCTAAATCAGAATAAGCATTAGTATGGAATTTGACTCTGGTTTATCGTACTCACAGAGCAATTCACATGAAGGTAGAAATAGACATACAGCTAAAAACAAGGAACAACAAAGCTGAACAAAGATATGCAGAACAAACATGGAACTATGCAAGTGGTGAACAAATAGGTGTGTATCACAACCCTAAGTATCATTACTTAATCACATTATGGTGCAGTGGTGTAATGTAACTTAGTAGACTACATTTACTTAAGTACTGCACTTTAGTATACACGTGTGAGATACTTTATGCAACAATAGACTTCTACTCTACTACAATTAAAAAATATTGCACTTTTTACTCTTTAATTCTTTTTACTAGAATACTATTTATTATAACCTTCTTGTCCAGTTAAAACCATGTATCTCCAGAAATGGGGGGTTTTGAACATCTTCCTTTGGCCAATTCTACTAACTAGATAAACTGTGTAAAAAAACTCTCTGATCAGCTGGAAAATGCATCGTCACAAAGCTGAAAACAAGGCTGTGCTTGTGACACCATGAAAATTTGACTTATTAAAAAAACAAACATACAATGACTCAATAGAATATAAAACTGTAGGAGTCAAAATTAGCATGAAGCTGATAACATCTACAGCAGCAATATGAATCCAAAAGCATCATATACAGGGAACAATGTACTGCACAATGAGTACTTTAACATTTGATTTTTTAAAAGTACATTTAGCTGAATACTAATTAAACCTAAACTAAAATATAGCCAACAGAGGAAACAGGAGCTCTTTTGGCTGAAGGAAACTCATTTAGGTTTTAGTTCATTCATGATGCTCTGTTTAAAAAAAAAAAAAATTAAAATAAGATCAGTGGGTGTTGTGACTGAAAGGCAAGACGGATCCACTGTGCCTTTGGATGTGGATGAAAGTGTCAGTGATGAGAGGAAAGGAAGAAGAAATACAGCTGCCGGGTTTCATTTGTAAGCCTTGGTTAAAAAAACAAAAAAAACACAGCAGGAAACATTTTGTTTTATCGACGGCACCAGTTTTCTCCTGCTGCAGAATGTGGGACATGACAGTATCACAATTACATAATGCAACTAGGTCAAACAACAGCAAACGATTATCATTATTATAAGATTATATTATTACAGGACTAAGAGATACAAACCAACAGTGGCGGAGGAGGTCAGATCCTTGCCTGCCACACTTAAAAAATACCTTTGTATTTAATTTAAATAAATACCAGTTAAGTCACTATCTATCGCCTGATGAGGTAACACAATGGTGGGGGAGCCTGTGGCCTGCTGATGAAAGCCCTTGCATTTGCAGCATTATGAACTTGATCTTTGTTGATGAAAGCCATCTGAGAACCAAAAACACACCTGCAGTTACCACTTATCGCCATAGCTGCCGCCAAAGAGGACAAAACGGAGATTTTTGATATTGTAACTTTAAGTGAAAGTCTGTGAGTATAATCAGAAAAACATACTTCAAGTATTGATAGTAGAAAAATGTCCCCTGGGACTGTTCTAACATTATTTATCATAGCATTAGATTATTATTGCTCATGTATTAGTCTGGATCAATGGAAGCACATTTCCAGGATAACTGCCTGACATCCCGCCTGCTTGGCTCTTCGGGGGAATGGTTGTAAAGACTCACAAAGAATATGTTTACGGCATTTACTATCTAAAGTTTTGGAACAGATTGGTGGGGTTTGGTGTGGACGAATTAATTACACACGGTGATGCCCTCTTAAGAGCATATTTCATTTAAATGAACCCAGCTAATTACTGTATTGAAGTAGAAGTATAAACTGTCAAAAGAAGAAAATACTCAAGTGAAGTTTAAGTGGCTCAATTAGTATTTAAGGACAAATCTGGAGGAAAATGCACTTAGGTACATTCCACCAGGGAAAGACTAAATTAAAATTTTCTTTTGGAAAGCTTACACTAACGTTTGCAGCAGGACATTTAGACTCCAGCTTGAAAAGCTTTGGTATCAGAGTAACAAATGCCTAGACATAGTTTCATGTCATTCATCCACATTTAATCTCAGGATTTAAAAAATTAAATGTCAAAATGAGGATTACAATGACAGCTATTACAGGTTTGTGCTCCTGTTTCCTGCTTCAAGCCTGTTGCTGTAAACTAGTGTGTGTGTGTGTGTGTGCGTGTGTGTATGTGTGTGAGTGTGTGCGTGTGTGTATGTGTGTGAGTGTGTGTGTGTGTGTGTGTGTGTGAGTGTGTGTGTGTGTGTGTTTTTGTGTGTCATCAGTGGACAACAACAGCTCTTTTCATAGCTGTCAGTGTATCCGGGTCAGCTGTGCAGGAGATGCTGAGAGTCCTGCAGCTGTTGGAGGGAAGAACAGCAGAGAAAATAAGGCCAGAGAAGGGACAGTTCAGTCCTGTGTGTGTGTGTGTGTGTGTGTGTGTGTGTGTGTGTGTGTGTGTGTGTGTGTGTGTGTGTGTTGAATGAGGAGATCTCCCCTATACAGCCCGACCGGCCAACCAGCCCGCTCTCACTGACTTAAAAACCTAAATAGAGGCGAAAAACAAAGATGGATTTGTTTTGTCTGCATCTCGTCTACTCAGGCTGATACGAGTCATTTCTAGGTTTTATGATTTAATAATGCACACAAGACTGGCTGTTTCTGTTAGAATGAATGAGAGGGCTTGCAGTCCACTAGGTGGCCTAATATTGTTGCATACAGCATACTTGTGCTAATACTGCTCTCTGGTGGACAGTTAAAGTGCTGTCTACACTGGCAGAGACCGCATCATAGAATATATATATATAACACTCATAAAGGAGCAGACGCAATTCACGGTAAAACATACATCTGCTTTAATGTATCCACATTGTAACTTCATTTTCAGACATCTATGAACAAAATGTGTTTGTTAGCGCAATCTTTTTAATACGTCATACAGTTTGGTATAACTGTATAGCATGTTTTAAAACACACAATATCGAGACATTAATGAAATAAAACATGCACATGTCAGACCAATTGTGTCAAGGAAATGCTACTGCTACCAAGTCTAATAAAACAGTCATGAGGACTGTAAACCTTCATAAACTATGGACTTGACATACCACCATTGATGAACCCCACGAAGAAGACATGTCCAAAAGCTTTAGATGTGCGCGCTCAACACCTGTCTCTTTAGCAAAGTGGGGGTGGGCGCGGCTCGAGACGGTTTTTTCTTCTTCTAGGTAACGTGCTAACTGACGCACAAATAAACAAACCAACATGGCGGACTGAAAGCACAACCGTTTTGTGGCGAAAGTATCTTAATTAATCAAAGTAACCCAAAAAGAAGTGACTGAAAGACTAGAAGAACTACTGCAGGAGGATAAGAGAGAGAGAGAGAGAGCCATCTAGGTAATATCACTTTACTCTGTTTTGCTAACGGTTGATAACTTAATTGATTTACACGGTCTCCTCGGTTTAATGGAGTTTCATTTTCTGTCAGTAATAACCATTGAAAGCAATTTGAAAAGGATTGCTGAGCACAGTTGAAGGCGGTGGAGGGTTTTCTGGCTTGTGTATGGAGCTTAATCATGTTTTAACCTTTCAAATAGTGCTCATGTAAAGTAGGCCTACCCTATACCTTTACATTAGTCTGTTTTATTTATTTATTTGTCACTCCTAATTTAATTAATTACACTGATAAATATGGGAGGGATGCTTGAAGGATTCATACAGTTAAGTGCAACTCTTGCACCCATTACACCTTTTTACATCAGGTACTTTAACTTGAGCCATTTTGCTCATTTTCCTGTAATGGATCTTCGTGACCAAAAACTACATTTATAGCTATACGTTATAGTATTGCTCAAAATTATTGCAGGAATGTGCTGTTTTGGTGTGGTAGTATACTTCACAAAATATCAGTGACCCTAGTCTCAACCATTGAGGTAGAGCTGCAGCAATAAATTGACTAATCGACTGAAACTCAATGGGCAACTATTTTGATAATCTATTAGTAGCATAATTTATTTTTTTCAAACAATCATTTTGAACATTTAATGGTTCCAGCTTCTTAAATGTTAAAATGTGCTGCCTTCTCATGTCTCAAAGCAACACTAGAGAACCTTTCCCGCTCAGTCTCCCTACAGGTTGGAAGCAGAGTTGTCCATTACAGTGTCCATTACAGTGTCCATTACCTTGTCCATTACAGTGTCCATTACAGTGTCCATTACCTTGTCCATTGCCAGATCTGGAAGCCGATCTGTAGTACGAATAAACTGGGCAACGTAATGTAATGTAATGGTCAAATCCATTTCCAACCTGTAGGGGGACCGAAGCGGGAAAGTTCTGTAGTGTTGCTAGTGTAACATGAAATAACCTGGATATTTTTGGACCAGTGGTCAGACCAAACATAGTCTGGATATTAGGACTGTAGTAGTATCTGGATCAACGGAAGTACATGTACAGGATTGCCTGACATCCGGCGCGTTCCTCACCTTCCGCTCTCTGTGTTGCCGTTCTCAAACTCTGTTTGCTTCGGGAAACAACAACAAACTTCGAGCTAGCAAGCTACACGCTGAAAATTGCAAGTATAGAACAAAATTTGGATCATGCAACAATGTTCTGTAAAGCATAAGCATCTCTCTAACTGGGACGTGTGGACCAAGACACACAGGGATACACTGGTGACAACAAATGACGTTTAACCATGTATCCAGCTAATTCATAAAGATCACGTCACTGTATAGTGTGAACAGTTGACCTTATTTAATATTGTACTGTATGTGGCGGCTTTTTCTTTTGCAGGGTGCAAATGTTCCACCAAAACAAGTTTCTTCATGAGACCATTTTGGAGCTCAGCGGCACCCAAGACGATAGTGATTGGTTTAAAGAAATGTAAAAAAACCCAGAGTGTTTTCTTCTCCTATCCCAGAATGCATGTGTGCTGTAGACACACATGCACACACAGACAGACAGTGGTCCTTACTCCACAGCATTGTAAAGATAGGTCTGTTAGGGCGAGACTAGATTAAACGAGACATTTAAATTAATTAAAATAGTTAGTGTTAGTGTCTTCCGGGACTTTTGGGGTTTTAACAACATTTACATTTTGCAATTGAAAACTAACACTTGCTGGAAATTATACTGGTTGATTTCAGTATTTTGACTTCTTTTAAAGAAATTGCAGTGTGGAAGCGATTTGAAGCAGCATATTGTTATTATTAATATTAACAGTAAATTAAAATGTGAAGTCTTCATTAAGCGGAAATGTTGAGCAGGATTTTGGTGTTCACTCTTTAAGTTACAGTATTTCCCAGTAGAGGGCACTAGATGATTATGTATTGTGGGTTCTCCTGGCTGCATGCCTTTGTCTCTGTACATTGATTGATGTTAAATTCTTGGGTGACAGTTTAGTTTGGACCTAACCTGTGTTGGCAATGTGTTCAATGTGTTTAATAGCAGCACTGAGCTCGCAGCAGTAGAAAAACTCAATTGGCTGTCTCAATTTAAGTGTAGGCCTATCATTGGTTGTTCATATACTAGGCTTCATCAGAAATGAACCAGAGAAGAGGCTGCATACAGTATATACTGTACATTCCCACAAATCCTGGTTATGGATTGACCAGTATGACTGATATGCTAATAAAGTGGAACTAAACTAGGGTCCTGGGCCCTCAGGGAGCCTTTGAGGGAAGTCTGGGGGTCCCCCAGCAAAATAACAGATGGTTTATTCTCATTTTGGTCAACAAGACTGTTCCTTTATTTGAAAAAGTAGAGAGATTTTAATCATATGTTTGTCTGCAGACCATCTATTTGTGAACTGTAAGTTTGATCAGACAGAGGTCCTTACTAGAGCTCAGATAATTATTTGATTAATCCAGAAAAATAAATCTGTAGCTCTTTTGAAAATCTATTAATTAAGTTGTTTTTAGGCAAAAAGCCCCAATAAATCCCCAACCTATTTGATGGTTTTCTTCTTTGTCATTAAACTAAATCCATTTTGCTTTTGAACTTTTGGTTAGACAAAACAAACGGTTTTAATACAGTATGTCACCTTTTTCTTCTGGGAAATTGTAATCAACATTTTCACTTCTTCTGACATTTTAAAGACCAAGCAATTATTTAATTAATGGAGAAAATAATCGGCAGAATAATGCCAATGCAGTGGAACTAACTGACTGGATTGTTATCTTTCCATCTCTAGTATGTGAGCTGTTTTTTATATTTCACTATAAATCAATGATTTTATTAGGCAGTGATCCTTACTAGAGCTGAAACAATTAGTTGATTAATTGATTATGAAAAGGAAGTGGCTTCTCCCAACCAAGAAGTTGAATGGAAAATGTGTTGTTTTTACATTTTTATTATTGTATGTATTTAACAAATAAAATATACCATGTTACATTAGAGAGCTTAATAAGTGTTGGTTATCAGAGTTTCTTGTCTTTCGACAGAGCCAGGCTTGATGTTCAGTTTTTATGCTAGCTTAGCTTTTATAAGCTAAGCTAACTGGCTGCTGGTTGTCACTTTATATTCACTAATCTTCTCATCTCCCCACTCTCAGCAAAAAAGCAAATAACAGTATTTCCAAAAATATGAAACCATTATTTTAAGTTAACTAAGTTCCAGCTCCTGAAATGTGAGAATTCACTTTTCTATGTCATTGTGAATTTAATATTATTTGTTTTTGGTCACCTTGGGTACTGGGAAACTCTGATTAACATCACTAATTTCTGCCATTTTATCCCAAGATTAGTTGACAGAGTAATCAATTATGAATATCATCATTTGTTATGTAAACTGATTTGAGGTGGGGTCTTTGGTCCAATATTTCTCCTACATGCACCAGTAAATATTTTTGTATCCTGTCTAAATTTTCTACACGTCCTTCCTCCTGGCCTCTTGTATGTGTGTATGTTGGCCAACCTGTCTGTCTTTGACCATCATGCCTTGGAGGAGTGTGTGTGTGTGTGTGTGTGTGTGGGGGGGGGGGGGGAGATGCGGGGTCAAACCTGTTAACCTCTCCATTGAAGAACACATCATCAGGGTGGGCAATGTGCAGTTCACTACACCTTTGGGCACACAAACAGACACCCTGATCCCACAGGCAGAACGTAGCTTTCAGCACTGAGCAAACATTTGATCCGACAGCGGATCAACACACTAACCCCTCGTTCCCCCCCCCCCCCCACCCCCATTAGCCCGGTATGTTTCACTCCATTACTTGTTTTGTACACTGTGCAGATTGTATAGATGCAATAGAGCTGATGGCAACTTAGAGGAAAGATTGATCTTCTGAAAGATGACATATATACAGCCACAACAACACTGCTTCAAAAGAAAAATTCATGGTGGTGACTTCCATGTAGAAATTGAGACATAAGCTGTGTATTTAGGGTGTGATGGGATTCATAGAACCAGAAAGTGAAGCTTTTTAGCCCCTGTCTTGGGATTTTGCTACCACTTGTTTGTTGTTGGAGAGCATCCTGTGGTGTTAACCCATGACCTAGCTGACCTCTGACCTGTGGGACGACAGCTCCATCCACGCGTCTGGGAGAAGTGCTGTCACAGCGGAAACATCTAGAGCATGGGCAGGGCGGACGAGGTGGGAGGGACAATTAGGGGTTGGCGTGACTAACGAGAGATCAAAACCTCAGCGCAAGTAAGAGTGTCAGGCTACCGGATACATATTCTGTGTGCAGGAAAAGTGTGAATGGATGCCACAGGCTGGAGAGGAGAGTCAGGGATTAAAGGCTTTGTTAAAGGTGATGTGAGCGGTTTAAATGACTGATTAACTTTTGGAGTTATCAAATAACAGTTAAGCTTTTATGTCAAAGTCTCACAAGATCAAGTGCTGGATAGAAAAATAAATCTTGCAAATTTGTGATATGTCGAGTACAGTATGTATATGAAAGGGCTCCCTCATTTTTACAATTTGTAGAAGTTGTGGTGTAGTAGAGCCATTGAAAATGACTCTAATGATTATTCAATTATTCAAATCTGAAAAACCTTGTTTAAAAATACTAACATCCTAAGCTTTTTAAAGAGGCCAAAGTAACTGAGGACAGGGTAAACACTAGGCCTATATAAAATCATGCACAAAATATTTGAAATTAGTATTTAAAGGGATGGTTTGGAGTGATTTAATGTATGTTGTAGCCATAAATAACTTCACTGGATGGAATATTTTATTATTTTTATGATTAATGTGATTGTTGTTGTTATTTTAAATTGAATTGATTCATTCATTGTTTGGTCTTAAAAATCCCAAAGCCAAAGATATTCAGTTTAGACTAATGCAAATTAGACAAACAATGACAATCTAAACACAGCTGGAACCTTAAATCTTTTGGCAGTTGTTTTTGATAAATTACTTTTAATTAAAAATAATCAATGATGAAATTCTGTAAATTGTGCAATCTTAACTACACATCTCAGCAAAGATGAAATCATGCACAAGACATGTAAATCTTCTCATGTGATGCCACGGTGCAGTCATAAAAAATTTGGAAGTAAATGGAAAATTTAATTTAATTTCAAGACATGAGGTGATTATTTTGCCTTTAATACTGCTGGAGTGCCGCCTTTTTACTGGATTTTTTTTGGTGAAACATTGCAGGTTAAATGTTTGTTTTGAGCAAGAGCGTACAGAACATATAAGGAAAGAATGTTTAGGCCAAAGCCAGCGCTACTTAAATGGAAACTTCAGGGGGAACAGTGGTGTTTTAGTTTCCTGTTTTTACCTCGCTGTTTACAGTATTTGATCTGGAACTCTGCATCCATCACATTTTGAAGGCTCAATGAATTTATTACTGGTTTTGCTGATAACAAGTTTCCCATCCACCTTGCTGATTTGATCTTGTGTTTCCACCGCCTGAATAACTGCAAAGGGAGGAGGGAGGTTTTTATTCCCGTCTGTGAGACCTTTGGGCTGTTGGAGGAGAACGCCGAGGTGGCTGACCACAAACATCCGTGTGCCAGCACAGTGCCACACATGTATCACACAGGGTCACGTTATCTTCAAAGCCTGTCGCCTCCAACATGTGCTATAACGGCAGACATCTTGCATTCCTGAGACCATTCCACAAAGTACAATAACTTCCTTGAATTCTTCGACCCTCGACGGCGGAGCCAGGGCACATCCTGTTGTCCTCGCAGCACTTCCTGCTCATGCGGCTTAATCAGTCTTCCCCGTTGCCATGGCCACTGGAAAACACACTACTCATGCCTAATCGGCACACTAGCAGGTAAAGCATGGATGATTGTGGAGCAAAGAGAGAGTCCTTACAGGACCTGTTGGATCGTGTTGGAATCAGTTTGCAAATGGCTTGTAATCTGCGTAATTTAAGGCACAGTGCATATTTGTATGATCATTTCAGTCTTGGTGAATGTGAGTCAGGGAACTGATGGTGGTTTTTGGTGGATTTTTAACTCGCTAACAATCATTTTCTTTGCTTGATTCCCTTTTCACTGTACACACTCTACTGTTGTTAAATCACTGACTGACAGCGTTCAGTATCAGATTGTTCTTTCTCGTCATTTAAGCTATATGATGTGAAATATTACAACCCAGGGCTGCACGTTTTTATGGCTGCACCAATACACTAAATGGAAATATTCTAAATGTTTTCTATGCATCATTTGATACATACTGTATTTCCCCAAACTTGAGCCTGAGATGTCCATGACATATCACTTACTAACTCTGTGTCATGGATCAGTGGGGTTTAAGAAGATAAACCGTTTTGCCATAATGGTGTGTGATACTGTTAGTGTCTTGTAATACCCAACTTGAACATAACTTTATTCTCTCTGTCGTTGTTTGTTGATTAATAAATTCGGAGAGCACATTTTAAAGTGAAGTGCACACCAGTGGAAGCGTAAGCAATGAATGTATCATCATTTATGTGACTTGCCAAATATGTTAATTAACATTTCCTCTTTATGTTAATAGAATTTTTTTGATCTGGTCAGCATTATAGGAGACAGGGTTGTTTAGATGCAGAGAAATAGAAAGCGTTGTTTAATGCTACAAGGCTTCTGTTGTATTTGGGAGAGTTGTGCAGTTTTCAATAGTCTATAGTACAGATATGTGCCTGTGACTACTATAGACAGTGTCTCTGTGTATCTGTGAACTCTGTACAACTGTATAGTGTTTGGTTTTGATAAAAACAAGGGGAAGTGTGCATCATCCAAGAACATCTTTGTTGTGGGGCTTTGCTGCAAACAGTGAACTTAGAAGATGGAAAGAAAATGGTATACCTGAGAAATGTTACTGAATATCGCATGGCTGTTCACTCTGTATTTCATTTTTGGATGAGAGCCTGGTTTGTTTCATAAACACATTCTTGCTGCCAGCCTGGCGTTCATTTTTCAGCTTCTAGCACAGCAGTCCTGGCCAAACTTTCATCCTGCTTTGTCAGAGAGAGAAAGAAGGAAAGCAAGCAAGCAGACTCTCCTGGGTATAGACTGACCCTGGAGGGATGCATTCAATTCTGCTTCCTGCACTTCTTCGTCGTAGCAAAAGTCCAAAAGCAAGAGGAAATCAGACTGGCAACCCTCCGGTAAAAAGGGACATTTAGCAGGTCAAAAGATTTGTCAGAGATTATATATGGCATTATGCAAGAATTTGTGTTTTTCATCATACATTTCTTTCTTGTTTTTTAACCGTCACTCCACATAAAGTCCACCTTAAATATCCTGTCACCTAATGCCTGCTTTGAAATCAGAGGAGGGATGTTACAAGCCCTCATACCCTGATAGGATGAGGATGAACGGCTGTTTGAAATGCAGACAGAGGTGGCGGTCCATGACATCATGCATCAGGAAGGTGATACTACCTCGCCTCGACCCACCATTATGCCAGCAGTCTGAACGCCATGCCTTCTCTGTCTGCTGCCTCTGAACATGGTGGCTGACCCTGGCTCCCTGCATTATCACAGGAATGTTTAGAATCTTCTTTATCAAACAGACAACTGGGATTGGACCTACTTGGAATGAGGAATGAACTTTTCCTTCTTACAGTGGATGTTTTTCGCCCATATTTAATTATTTAGTTATGTCACAACACTGCTGACATTTGAGTCCAACAGATTTTGATGTTTAGCGGTCAAAGCTGTAGCGTTTAGGCAACAATGAGGGTATTCGTGACTCTACACTTTTCCTCATGATTCATCCCATATCTCGTCATGCTAACGAGGTTTCACGCCTTTTGGATTAGCCGTATCAGATGGCATACCGGATGCATGCGTCTTGCCAAGGGTGTAGTTATGCTTGAATATTCTTGAGATCAGGTTGTTATCTGAAATGCCCCTACACGACCGATCCCAAACATGCACAAACAACATTTCAATGCAGCAACAGGAAGGTATCGATGTACTGTTTTTGCCTGAAATTACGTTTTTAGGGTCTCTGGTACCAAATACTTGAGTAAGCTTTACTCTCTTTCTCTCTTTACTCTCTCTCTCTCTCAATATCCGTCATTATCATGTATCTATGTTTCTGTATCAAATTCTCCCCTAGTTACAAATGAAGTTATGGAGGTAGACAATCATTGGAGGTGATCTCTTATCTTAGATGGTGCTGAAACCTCTTTGACAGTACCAATCATATTGAATGTGTCTGTGTGTCCAGGACCCGTTCATATAAAGCTACGTCTTTATTAGTCAAAATCCTGAGAATAACGATCCTTTGCTCTTATAGCTAAGCATCACCAAAAATACATGGTGTTTAGATCTAATCTTCCCAATTTACTGTTTTTTAAACCAGTTATGGTACGTGTCTATATAGGCGTTGTTTTCACAGCATCGTCCAGCTTCCCAGCATTGCACGCTAGTGGGCTAGCCACCAGCAGCTATCAGTTTCTCTTCACTGACCACTGACAAGCAAAGAAAACAGACTACACCCTCCTACAAGCCCAATGGCTGCACCTGCTTCCAGATTTTAAAACGGACCATAACGAGAAATAGGCTATGCCGTTGCTGAATATGTCTTCATTTCAGATCAATAACGGCAAGTTTAAAATATTTTCGTCAGCTTATGAAGGGGCATCAAGCCGAGCCTGCCACTTGGCGCCCCGCTTCTCCCCGCGACGCCACCAGAATACATGCAAAAGTGGGAAGCGTGGCAATGATGCTGACAATGGAGACGTACCATTACATTGTTTGAGAGGTGCACGTCCGGCGTTGTGTCCGCCATAGGGTTGTATGGACATTTTTATGCACATACCAGCGTCAATTTAACGTAGGACCATAAATTAGCCTTAACACATCCACGGTTAGCATTTTCCCAGTGTATGGAAGCTAAGCATGCATGCTAGCATATCAGAGTTTAGGCTAATGCTAGCAGCGCTGTTCTGCTGTTTATTAGATTTAGAGAAGTTGATGCTTCAGGAACTCCAGACATCCATAAGTCAAAGTGTAGGACCATTCTTACAATCATTTCTCAAGTTTTACACTTGATGGAAAACATTTCTGGCACACATCCATTGCAGTTAGAAGTAATATTACCTTTACATAACTTTTTTTTAGTTTCAGCAATTAGAGTCAAGCTACTGTAAAATTAGAGGGGATTATGTCAGAGGAACACAAAGAACTAAACACCAGGTTTGACATGTTGAAACGGATAAGTGGTATGCATGTTTTTCTAAGTTATTGATATTTTTGATGTGCTCCTCTCTGAACTGAACTAAGGAACACTGTTAATTGGCTCTAACATGGCAAATTCCTCTTTAGGCCTCTTCCCCTTCAGCTCTGCACGCTCATCAAACTTCACACAAATATGTTATGATTATCTAACTGCTTTCCCCAAACAGGGCAGCATGTAGGAATGCTGCTTAATGTCACCGGCTGTCAGTCCAACTTAACGCGAGCCACTCTGTAACACTGCCAATATGTTAAAGCCTGTGATGTCATCGCCTGAGAGTTATGACAGAAAAACTGATGGCACGCAATGTTATTAATAGTGTGTGTGTGTGTGTGTGT
>NC_045746.1:17772356-17772665 GCF_008692095.1 Etheostoma spectabile | reverse complement strand
GTGTGTGTGTGTGTGTGTGTCCGCACAAGTGTGAGGAGCAGACATTGCATGGAACAGATTTGTCTAATCAGAGCTCCCAAAGGTGTTTACCTAGAGGTGCAGATATGTGTAGAGATCAGTACAGATTAAAAAGCGTAAGAACGCATGAAGGAATCTTCTCTTGGTTTTGAAGGCGTTTGACCGGGTCCCCCAGGAGATAATGTGGGCGGTGCTGTGGGAGTATGGGGTTAGGGGGTCCCTTCTCAGGGCCATTCAACGTCTGTTTGACCAAAGCGAGAGCTGTGTCCGGGTTCTTGGCAGTAAGTCGGA
>NC_045746.1:17772009-17772346 GCF_008692095.1 Etheostoma spectabile | reverse complement strand
GTGAGGGTTGGCCTCCGCCAGGGCTGCACTTTGTCACCAATCCTGTATGTAATACTTATGCACAGGATATCGAGGCGTAGTCGGGGTGGGGAGGGGTTGCAGTTTGGTGAACTCAGGATCTCATCGCTGCTCTTTGCAGATGAAGTGGTCCTGATGGCATCATTGGCCTGTGACATTCAGCACTCACTGGATTGGTTCGCAGCCGAGTGTGAAGCGGCTGGGTAAATCTGAGGCCATGGTTCTCAGCCGGAAACCGATGGAGTGCCTTCTGTATGTACGGAATGAGTCCTTACCCCAAGTGAAGGAGTTCAAATACCTTGGGGTCTTGTTTGCGAGT
>NC_045746.1:17771680-17771999 GCF_008692095.1 Etheostoma spectabile | reverse complement strand
TGGAGCGTGAGATTGGTCGGAGAATCGGCGCAGCGGGTGCGGTATTACATTCAATTTATCGCACTGTTGTGACAAAAACAGAGCTGAGCCATAAGTCAAAGGAAGTCTCTCGTTAGCATCTTGAAGGCTACTTGTTGCAAAGTGACGCATGCGCAGCTCACATCTGCTACTCAAAATCTGCACTTGACTCGCATCGCGCAGCGACAGCGATGTTGACGCCACAACATCTTTGCTGCTTGATAAAAGTAAACTTTCACCGTTCTCCTTTTACGTGATTGTTACCAGCCGACCCTTCCCCTTTAAGACAGGTAGCCATGTG
>NC_045746.1:17744970-17771670 GCF_008692095.1 Etheostoma spectabile | reverse complement strand
GTATGTGACGTTAGTCCGACGGGGTTTGTTATGGCAAGTGACACTCTCTGCGTTTAGAAGTATACTTTAAGCCGCAGCTGCCGCTGACATATGATGCACATTCTTTTCCATGGGTAAATGGAGAAAAAAAAAAAGAATTCATTTTTTTCATGCTCACTGCAAAGACCAACTAAATCTCCTGTTTAATGCAACATAATAACGTCTCACGGCCATTTTTCACCGCAGAAAGCTGCTACCAGCCAGGCTAAAGCTAATATAGTTAGCCTTAAGAAACCAAGGTGTCTGTACCAACTAACGTTACGGTTTGGAGCTGCGACGCTGGAAACGTAAAACTAAACAGCAGTCTGTGTATGATGTCATTTACACTGATTTATGTGTTCTTGGATACACAAGTTTGTTGCTAGTGCGTGACATGCACAGCAAACCACCAATCCCAATCAGTGTTGATCAATTTATCAAAGAACCAAAGCAGGCCCCGCTAGTTGACCACAACCTAAAATTTAGAGGAAGCAAAGTGCATGCATTATTAACATCATTCACTTTAGCCTGGATTGATAGTATTACATGAATACAATGGTGTCATGTCAGTCAATCAGTGTGTTTCCTCCCAAATTCCCCAAATCTCTTCAGAAGAGTACTCCCAGGCCTTACCTGCTTTGGTGTTTGTAAAGCATTGAAGTTGCAGATGCACTCTCCTACAAAATCACCCTAGTAGTCGAGAATGATTGATTGGATTCCAAATAAATCTACTTATGTCATCTTGTAAAAAATGAGTTTTTTTACTTCATATTGCAGGAAAAAAAATATTGCAATGTCAGTTTTTTCCAATATTGTGCAGCCTTAGTTCAAACGTTAGGACTGGGACTGAACTTGTACCAAAACCTTAGTGACTCAGCTACAACATTTAGAGGGAGTGTTTTGTTGTGGAACCCTTTTCGCCCATAGCAACATATTTTCTCGCAACTCAAAGCCTATGAGAAAGTATGAGAAATACAGTAGCAGTCAAATCAGCGACGGGATAACCGCAAACCTGGAACATAACAGAACCTATTGGCCAATCATAAACACCCCACGTCCTTATTGCATGTCTTTAGTCCATGATGAGAAGGAACTGTTCCAGTTGAACCTGAATAACCGCAAACAGCAAAACAGCAGCAGAGCCTGAGAGCGAGGCAGCAGGAAAGTGATGGGAAATGCTCATTGTTTATAAGTGTTAGAAAGAACTTAGTGTTTCTCTGAGTCACCAAACTATTTAGACTCTCGTTCCTACTTTTGTTTTTTTTTAAACCTAAATTCTTCGAAGTCTCTTGTTTTAAAGCCCTCCTTCCTCTCAGCTGATTTGATTGGTTGGGAACTTCTCATGAGGTGCGGTTAAAATCTGACTCGAATGCCAAACGCCTCAGGGCCTCCATAGTACAGAGAGAGATTCTCACCAACTTAATAGCTTTCTTATCTCCATGCCTTTTTTTTTTATCTAGGCCACAACACTCACATTAAGATGGATTGAATTCACATTGTCGCTGGAAATGACTCCTCTCTGGAATCTCTTCAAGAAGAAATTTAATTAAAGTTTCCACAGTTTTGTATCATATTAGTCCCAACCCTCTTTCCTTGAATTTATGTAATACATTGTACTACCAATACGCAACAGCAAATATGTTTTAAGAGAAATGTAATGTCGCCCAGATTGTTTTTTTTGTCAACATGATGTTGATGTTTACTATGGACATATTTGCAAAATGCTCACTGGCAACATTTCATTGGTTTTCATTTCAGTATAATAATAATAATAATAATAATAATTAGTAACAGGTAAAGCATGATTTACATTTTTTATGGTTAATTTATAAGAATTATTTGATACCACTCTCCTGTTTGTGCACTGAGTACAGCATGTAGCCAAATCCAGTGGGCTGTTAGCCTAGTTTAGTACAAAGACTGGAAGCTAAAGTTAAAAAGTACGGCTACTACCACCACCAAAGCTCAATAATGTACATGTTGTATCTTGTTTTTTTAACCTGTAAACAAACTGAAGTCTAAAACTGACAAGTTGTGGTTTCATGGTGAACAGCGGCCAGGTGCAGCGCCTCTGGATTAGATAAATGAGATAAAACATGTTAATACGTTGAGAGGACCTAGGAGGTGTATTTCGGAGGTTTAGACAGGGCCAGGCTAGCTGTTTCCCACTGATTCCAGTCTTAATGTTAAAATAAGCTAACTGCATGCTTTAGTTAATGCACAAACATGAGAGTGGTGTCAAATCCTCTCATCGCACTCTTTGGGGGGGGAAAAGTGTAAAAGTATACTTACTAAAAATACTTATACTTACTCAAAAGTATTACTCTTCCTTATTGGCAAAGCACTTGGTTAGGGAAACATTGTTGCTTTGGTTAAATATAAAAAACAGTCTTTAAGCATGGGACAGGATGCATTTACTTTTTCACTATTTAACCAAAAACTAAATATTTTGCTATTGCCCCGTACAGTTTGAGTGTGGATTGCCAGGTAATTTCAAAGACGTCTCACAAGGTTTATTGTTGTCTAATAAACACAATTACTGAACTTTCTTTGTAAAAAGGAAACTAACTTCTGTTGCATTAAACAGCATAGACTATAGGCTGGGACCACGACTCCATTGATAAATGCACGTAGGTTACTAACTCAAAAAAGTGAATTCAACCACACATGGGACAACAGGAAGACTGGAAAAAAAATGTCCCTGTAAACCTAATCCAGGGAGCAATTACATACCCTTCAAAATGTATTTTGCAAAACCGTTTGGTAGCGTATAATTGTAATTTCTATAAGAAAGGGTTTTTAGTCCATACCTCCACAATTTTAGCATTTGGGCCACAAATCTCAAATGCAGCTGTAATGATATGTTGATTGTTGTTTACATTTCTAGATATACCTGCTGTATCCTCCTTTTTCTGTCATGTTATTTTTGTGCATCGCGACGAGGCTTTTATGCAAGAGCAAGTATCTATATTTAAAATGACTAATCTTTGGCGTGTGATGATTACGAGGCCTTGAAACGCAAGTCGGTGCAACCACAGGCTTGTTGATGACAAGTATATTTTTCAAAGGAACATATTCATTTTGCTTCTCATAATCATAGAGTGTGGTGTCTACATTCAGCTCTGCAGTTTGTGAGCAGGAGCACGCCCAGGACATACCAACTTGTATTGTGTGGTAAACAAGATATTAAATAAATGCCTGACCTCGTTTTACTGCAAAAAAAATGTCTTTATTAATATTACATAACACAGTGGAAGGCCCTTTCTTCAGGCTGATGATAAAAGACGATAAGAGTGTTTGTTTTTGAAATACTGGTTTGTATTTTCATAATATTTTAACTCTGAGAGACCAACAGACAGGACATCTGACATTAATTGGAAGTCGTGCTGGTTTCCCGTCCAAAACGGCGGACACAGGCAAATCAGCGTGGTGTATTCGATCTTTCACCTTTTACATTCATAACGACTTCCTGTTGAATTTATGGATTGCAAAGGCGTAGAGGCAAGAGAAGGATTTATAGTGAAAAGCATTCCAGGAATCGCTTTACGTTTTCCATTGCATCTGAGCTGTCTGAACAGCATAAAGGGAAGGACATTGATGTCATTTAGTGAGACAGATGTGTGTCATTGTAATCACCAGCCCTGGCATTGTCTTTGAAAGAATAAGAAGTAGTTCCATGATGCACACGGGATGGTGGCAGAGGCTGCGTGTTGATGTGTCATGTACTTAACATTTTGGCTTTGTCCTCTTAGATGCCAGACAGTACTGTATATTGGCTCAAATTGCTGAATATAATTGGCTTTATTCATTACTGGAATTTTTTCTTAAGCGGCAGCTTGAACAGCCTGGGGTCCTCATTCAGCGTGGCTCTTATCTGTAGCGCTGCAGGAGCCACTCTGTGGTTCCTGTTATTGCGATCCCGCTGTGTGCAGGCAGATACTTGCACCCACTTTTGGCTGCGGCCAGAGCTCTCGCCTTTTCCACTGCCTGACAATTCAGATTGTATAAACCTAGATGGCAGAAAATAAGGATTGTTTGTTATTACAATGCCAGTCTACAGTGGCTTGAGCGTGCGTTGTTTTGACTCTGAGAACAATCAACTGTTGCAATGGAAGAGCCTCCCTCCCTTCCTTGCACAGCTCACCTCCTCCACTCTGACTCTCCCCCGTCCCTTCCCTGTTTATTTACAACAAGGATTCCTCTAAAAATGTTAGCATCCTCATTTACTTTCACTGGGACAGGGAAAAAACACCTCCACTTTTACAAGCATTTGGAATAAAACAAAGGAATTTCCTTTTCACTTGACAGCTGTCAGCAGTATGTCTCTATTAACTCGATAATGATTTAAAGCCGTGTTAGAATGGAATGAAGGCATCATGAAACCACAATACAACAATGTTGAATAGGAATGTCATGGAACGTTGTCCTTTGAGAACTGCGCAGACTGGTCTCTCAACACAAACCTATTTTTGTCTACTTTTTGAACCTTCACCACAGTTGACCGTTGACTAAGCCCAACGCCTGTCAAGCTTTGTAATTTGACACAGCACGTATGCAGTTTACAATGAAAAGTCATAGTACAGAACCTGATTCCGTGTTTGCTGTATTTGGCGTCCACTTGACTCACTTCCACTGTGGCAAGGTTCATAACCCTTTTAGCACGCAGATACATTCTGAAACAGGCACACTATTACTATTAAATTAATCGCCAACTATTTTGAGAATCAAATTATTGGTTTGAGTCATTTTTAGAATTAACTAAAGTAAAAATGTCTTAGAGACATAAAAGTTTCTTCACTCTAAACCGAATATATTTTGGAAACAAGACATTTGAGCATGTTGTCTTGTGCTTTGGGAGGCACTGAGCGTCATTGTTCACCATTTTATGACATTTTATAGACCATTTATAGAGATCCATAGCTCCACATTTATCGCAAGATACATAAAAGGCATGGGGATTCGCAGCTTTGTGATGCGAGCAAGCACAATTACAAAGTTGCAGTAACCTATTTGTTAGGTGTGATCTGCAACCATTTAACAATTTGTTGTCAACTATTCAATTAATTGCCAACTATTCTGAAAACCGATTAATCGTTTTTTTTTTAAACATTCTGACTACAAATTCTTGATTATAAATATTTTCTAGTTTCTTCACTCCTCTGTGACAAAACACTAAATATCTTTGAGTTGCGGACAAAAAAAAACGTTTGAGGACGCCATCTTGTGCTTTGGAAAACACTGACACGCACGAACATTTCATAGACCAAACAATTAATCAATTAAAAGAGAAAATTATCGACAGGTTAATTGCCTCATTTCAGCACATTTATTTTAGTTGCCGTCTGTAGACCCTGGGCTGTCAACAGAGACCGCGTTTTTCACAGTGTGTTCTGGGGCCAGGCAGCTCGCGGATAGCGAGGAGATGTTTGCTGGATGTGACAACAAACGTTGTAGCCTAAACACGCGTGACATTGCTCAGAGCACCTTTTAATGTGAGTGGGTGTTCCATTACAAATTTGCAGCTGTCATTGTATTTATGTAAATATCAATGTCACATTGGTTAGTATTCTTTCTGTGACTTCACATTCTGAACACGGTTGTGTGAATATTTTCAATGAGTGAAAATTTTAATATACAACTTCAGACTTTTTTTTCCACAAGCTCTCACATTATATCTCATGTATTCATCAAGTGCTCACGTCAAGTCTATAAGCTCTTGCATTTTGCACCATATTTACCTTCATAGATGTATTGACGGCATCAGTTTTCGCTTAGTGTACCTAATGAACTGGCAAATGAGTATATCTGTAAGTGCTTCAGGCCATTTGGATGTGGGCCATAACATCTTCAAGAATATAAAGTGAATTTAATTTCTTTAACATTTCTATTTATATGAAGAAACTCTAAAAAAAGATGTTAAAGTGGTTAATATAACTGCTGGGGTGCATGGTAAGTAAAGATTGATACCATTACCTCACAATGTACTATACCTTTAAAAATTAGCCGTTTCATTGTTAGTACCACTTGATCTTAGGAATGTCTAGAGTGAACAACAGGAAGCTGAGCTGCATGTTTATGGAGCAGGTAGCTTCCAAATGGTTACATGACACAAAAGCTGTGAATGAAATCGCTCCGCAGAGAATCTCTCTGAAATGGAAAACTACTTACTGATGGAGACTTTGAAAGCTTTTCAGCTTTCCTTTCCAGACTTTCCATGCTTTTCTTGAAGTGTGTGTGTGTGTGTGTGTGTGTGTGTGTGTGTGTGTGTGTGTGTGTGTGAGAGATGGAGGGGGGTGGAAAGGTGGGAGTCTCCCCTTTCAAAAGGGCCGCGAACAAAACAGGAAACCATCCCCTTGTTTTGGCTCGTGGTCGCTACAAGCGTTTGGAATTTCGTGGAGGTGAATTCACATGTTATGCTCATGTCTGTTCTCAGGTCAGAGCATGCACACACAAACACACATCCACGCATACATGATCACACACAGTGGAGGGAATGTCTGGCATGTCTCTATAAGCAAGACACAAACAACCCCCCCCCCCCCCCCCCTTCCCTTCTCCCGTGGATGTTATGAAGAGCGATCGCTGAACAGACTAAATACTCGCTGAGATGTTACGCTGACCTTGGTGCGAATCTGGACTCATGTTCTTTGTGGGTCAAAATGCTGCTTGTGTCTTTTAATGATTTTGGCTAACAAGTTCCAAAATCAGCATTATGACCTCTTTCATGTACTGTAAACTTTACCCAGGTCTTGGAGTTTTATCTTTCTTTTGGAAGTGACACAGAGGACAGATACTCAGAAATGATCTTATCAATACAAAAGTCTTGATCTATGGGAATGAGCTCTGTTGTTGTTTTTGAAAGACATCATACTGTTGTTGATATAGTTTTGACTTAAAGGAGGCTTTCCTGCACCTCCTCAGGCATCATATTGTTCTGAGTTGGCATCCTGGCGCAGTTTGAGTGCTAATCAGGGACTTTCTACTGCTGAGGTTAGCTGGCATTCTCCAAACCCTGACAACAGAGCTTCTAAACAAAGTGACACCTATTCTTCTCTGCTCGTGCGAGGGAACTTTCCTGCAGATGCCTTCCTGTAGCTGTCAGTTTTTGTACTCCTGCCTTCATGACAAACAATGTCTGAAGAGATGCCTCTCCTGATATTAAAGCTTTTTAATGCTTCCTTTTATTGTGTGGAACAATTCGGTTGCATCAAGGTCAAAGCTACAGAGAGAATAAAGAAGGTTGGCCTGTAATTGATACGTCGATTGTTTCAATTCAAGTAAAAAACCCTCAAACAGACTTATTTTCTCTGTCCCAATAGTCCAACTGCAAGGTTGTCCTAATGGCAAGTGTCATGGTTATTTTAAAAGTACCAGACCATTTTATTTTTATAGTATTATACCTGGCTACTGTAACACATGTTGGATTTAATTAATTTTTCAGTGGGATGCCACCTTACAAAACTGAATCAAAAGAAATGCGCTGATATTTGATTTATGCCTGACTCATTTCCTTTGCACTACCTTCAGGCTGCAACTAACAATTATTTTAATATCAATTAATCTGCCTCATTAATGGATTCATTAATTACTCGCTTTAGTCAATGCAGTGTTCAAGAAAACTGACTGTCTCAAACAGAGTGTCTGATCATTCAAGTCTCCCGAGTTTTTACTTTGTCCAAACAACAACCTAAGACAAAGAACCAGCAAATACTCACATTTAAGAAGCCGAAACAAGTGACTTGTTTTGCCCTTTTGCTTTAAAAATGCCTTAAGCAATTATTAAATTATAAAATACTTTGGGTTTTTGTTTGTTTATCGACCAATCAGTTCATTAGTAACTGATTAATGCCGTATCAGTGGGCTGCGTCTTCTTCTGTGTGCCGTGGTTTGGATATTAACGCTGAAGAGTGATTATTAAACTAAGTAGTTTTCCAAAATGTAATACAAATCGAATCGGAATCACCATTGATTATAGCAAATGTTGATACATGAACAGGCATCGGGTATTAAAACTTAATCAAAAACAGCCTACTTTGTTAATTGAAACACCGCTTTGTGTTTTAATTAAAAGTATCTTGGTAAAGAACCCAGCAGTCTTAAACCTCCTGTTGTCTTCCGGTCAAATTGACCGTTTTTTTTCAGTTAATTATTTTCTCACAAAAAAGTAGGCCGTCGAAATAAGAGCTGAAAATGTCAAAGTTAAAAATATCAAAAAAACTTTGGAAAAAAACACCCAAAACATTGAAAAAGTGACAAATGTGTGAAAAAAGGATGATAATGTTGAAAAAACGTCACCAAAACTTTTTTTTTTACGGTTGACGGGAAGACAACACAAGGGTTAAAAGAGTAATTTGACAAAGAAAGACTATATTTTCCTTTTTTGTTCCTGTGAACCCAACATTTCTCTAATTACACTGTGTTTTTGTTTACGTATAGATGTTGTCACTCAGGTTCAATAGCATTGACCTTTGACCCCGCAGAAGTACTTCCAGGTGGGGCCTCTCTGGTCTCGGCCCGACACCGAGCTCAGACCTCCTGCAGCCACACACAGATATTCAAACCCTAAACAAACAGTGAGCCGACCGCTAAGAAATGTCACCTGATCTCTGTGAACATGCCAGCTCTGTCATGCAAAGACTGACATTCCTGAAAATGATTAAAAAAAAAAAAAAAAAAACTCTGTGAACGAGGCTGATCATATAAGATTTTATATACTTTTTTATCAAATTAGAAGTCACAACATATAGAATTGTTTTTTTTTCCCGATACCCGCACTAAAACAATACTTTTAAAATGATGCAGGTGCCTGAACAGGACCTGAACCGATATTTTAAAAAAGATTTACAAAATAAAACAATAATAATAATGATAATAATAATACTAAGTTCTTTTTTTTCTAAAGGAGCACTTAACGACAGTCACCAACAATAAAGAATGGCCAAATGGTCAAAATGGAATTATTCATAAAAAAATAGTAATAACTAACTTATAACAAAAAACTTATTTTACCAGTAAATTGCTGAAAAATGACAAAAACAACTAAATGCAATAACTTTGAATGCACCATGAGTCTGGCGAGGCGAGTTTCAATAGAACGCTAACAGATAACAGACTGTTACGTCCCGCTGTTGGAATCCTTTACTGTGAAATACAGTCACACTTTACACCGTTTAACGTTAGCTGTCAGCATTTTACCTGTGTTTAATCCAGCTACTAGCTAACTGTTGGCTAACGTTACCTGCTGCCCAGTGTAGCGTTAACTAGCATCACATGCAGCGATACTTCTGTTGCATCTAACGTTTTGGAGCATCAGAGAGCAGCACAGGCATTTAAGTGGCAACGGAACAAAGCACCAAAATCTGTGCTGCTATTCGGTCCGTTAGATACCGGTCCTTAAGGCACCGGTGCCATAATGGCACCGTTTCTCGGTACCCAACCCTAACAACAAATGACCTACCACCCAGTGACTGTGTATTTTCAACACTCTTTCTGTATTGAAATGTATGAGTATCTGATCATTTAAATGGCCAAGATCTGTGTCCATGTATCTAGGAAGTAGAGGCAGGGTGCAACCTGTAGCTAAAAAACCAACAGACATGGGTTTTCTAACTGACTGAGGAAACATCACATGTCACCGCAACATCCAGGGTTCGATTTCTGACATTTTCTATTTGTCTTCTCTGTTAAATAAGGCAAAGATCCCCTCTATAGAAAAAAACACAGTCATTCACATCTCCGGGTAATATAGATTTTCTGTATGTCTTTGGACTGGTGGATGAACCCTGCACTTTTTCCACATCGAACAAACTCAGAACCTTTCTTGCTGTGACGTAACCGCACCGCCTGGCAGCTCATTTGTCTCTTACATTACAAAGGAGCTGATCAAAGTGAGTCCTGCATGATGATTCAGTTGATTTAATTTCTTTCCATCACAAACTGCGCTGCTTGTTGTTGCAAAATTTTGACACTGTATCGGCCTCTTCACATGCAACACTCGTCAGTGCCTCCCAACATCATCAGCTAAAGATCAGCTGTCAGGCTATCGTTCAGCCAAATCTGCTCCATGTGTCAGAGGAATGTGTGCAGGACAAAGGCTGTGGCTTGTTGCATTAGTGAAGCTGGAAAGAAATTATCATTCCTTCCTCCAGTTCCTCAGGAATGCTAGTGTATGAACTGAGGGGTCACTGTGGAGCACACAGGACATGAATGTGTGGAATTTATTTTTCCAAAATCCTTAGCAGGTGCTTGCAAGCATACTTAGTGTACATGTAATCTTCCCTAAGGGGACCATGGCGCCCCTGATATCACGCAAGTCTCTGTGCGACTTCTTAGTCACATCGTTCTTGGTCTGCTTTACCTGCCCGCTAACCACAGTTAGCAATCAGAATGACTTGTATAACTTTGTCTTACGTTCAACTCTCAAGTTGCCCCAACAACGCGGCCATTACGTCCAACCTGCTACGTGGAAAATGTTCCAGAGGTGCTTGTGGGACTAAAGTTGTAGCATAAAACGCTTGTAGTGACTCTTAGAGAGTAATGCAAGCAAATCCATCCACGTTTTTCAGCTGATTTCACTGAACCTGAACGCAGCAGTTCATGGAAAGTTTGCAGAGCTGCAGGGAGGTCCGTCGGCTGTAACACACCAAAGAACAAACAGACTGCAGGCTGCATTAAAGTGATGCTGAGAGAGGCGGCAGTGCTGAGGAAAGGGATGCTGTTCAGTGTGCTGGTGAAAGAATGATGCCAGGTGCCACCTGCCTGGACCCCACAAGTTTCCCCCTCGCTTCTGTCCTCACATTCGGCTTGTTTACGCCACTGAGTTCCAGTCAGTTTGCCAGGTAATACTGCCACATTTCCTGTTGTTTAATGGCATTTTTTGTCTTACTCCTAATTATCTTCCTATTGTTCTTTTGGCTCAGTAATGGGAGGTGGATTTAGTGAAGGTAGACTGTAGTCCTGCTTCTATAAAATACGTTTAAAGTTTTGACCAGGACTGAATGCTGACCATTAAGATTTATTTCTGAAACTGTGTTAATAGTGTTTTCCACAGTACATTGCTGAGTCTCTTCAATGCTTGCAGCTGTCATTCATTTTTTTTTTCTCGAGGCTTTTACCAAGCCAAAAGGTCCAGTCTCAGAGCAGCCAAGTCTTATGGTGCCTCTCCACAGTACAATAAAAATAATCCTGCTAGTTTATTGCATGCCAAACTTTGGGAGAAAGTTCTAGCAAAACTTTTTTTTCCAGATTATATGACTATGACATCAAACCACGTCCGGGACCACCATTTATTTTCAGTTTTTTTACGAGTAAAAGATGTCACTAAATGACAGTCAACTTTCATCTGGACGAAAATGGAGAAAAGTAGAAAGTCAAGGGGCCTTGATTCAAGTTTCAAGTCTGACTTGAGTCTCAAGTCTACAGTTCTTGCCTAGACACATCCAACACAGTTTAATATATCAGGGCTTTGTTTTCCTTGTTTGCACAGTGATAATCTCTGTTTTTTAACCCCTTTCTCTTCAGGTATCACTTTAAAACCCTGCTTTATAAATTAAGACTATGATTATACGAATATTAAAGAAGTCATGTAAATAGGTAAAACTTGTCAGGAGCTTGGTGACATCCCTGATCCCTCTGGGCATCGCTGGTGCCTTTTAACTTTTTTTCACCCTAAGCCTCCCCCACACGCCCCTCGACTCATTAACCCTCTCATCTCCCCGAACCCACTGAGGGATTTCCCAAGTAAGAAGCTGCCTGTCAACGCCTGCGGCATGTAGCGGCGAGGTAATGGAGCAGTTAAGAGTGATTTTGAGGCGTGTATCTGTCAGGCGGCCCGGGGTGCTGCAGGCTCATAGCTCTGGGATTAGAGGGACAGAGGAGAGAAGGGACTGCGTCCTCATAGTTGAGGACGCAGTCCCTACTGGGTTACCTCATTGTCTGCAGAAAACTCATTGCATACCGTTAACCTTTCTAACTGCCTCAGACCGCAACAAAACACAATATTTCATGGTATGGCCAGAGCGCCATATAAACTATAAAGTTTATTGCATTTGTTTGTGTAGCCATTGTATCCGCTGCGTCTTTGACGGCTTTAAGTAGCCCACCAGGGGCCTGAAATCTGTGACATCTGTGTCCAGCTTTGATCAGTGGGGTTGCCTGGGATCTCTGAGGGACGGGTCAGGAATTAGGAAAGAGTCAGGCTCCTTCTACAAACAGGCGGTGTCATCAGCACTTTGCCAAAATATTTCATGCTTAGCCAGGCTTTTCCCTGAAGCTCATTACCTCAGTCAGGTGTGGGGGGGCAAGGAAGGGGGGAGAGTGCTGCTGGTGACACCAGCATCAGGCCAAGATAAAGAATGTGGATAACGCTGTTTGTAAGGATCTGCCTGCATAGAAATTTAAAATAACAACTGTCCAAATGGAGTTGTCTGGAGTTATAAACTCTTTCAGCAGGTGTTGACAGGGACTTGCTGATTTCTTCTGTCGCCCAACAATAACAACACACAGACCTATTGACGCTGTCAGGTGAAAACATTGTATCTCCAAGCATCAATATTTAATAGACCTGCATGTATTTCTGTTTTTAATTGTTGAAATAACAGAATTATAAGGAAACATGGACAAGGATCATGTTTGTTTTAACCATTTCAACTTAAGGTCTATTTAGTAGCTGTTCTGAAGCTTTTAATCATATCGCACAGTTTTAATCTGCAGAAGCAGTTTTATACAGTATATATAGACACTGTTACTTAATGTATTGCGAGGGACATTGTTGTGCAGCAGTTGCAGTACACAGGGAAAAAAATGAAAATTTATATAAATAAATAGATCCCCAAAATGCCAAAAGCATAAACAAGGGTAATGCATAAGTGGCTCATATCGCAAGTTGCGTCTTGGTGAGTTGAAAATAGGTATGTACTGTATGTACAAAAAGTGCAGGTGTATATGGTCCATGATATTGCATTTCCCAAAATGCTAAACCAATTCCTCTAAATCCGAGCAAAACGTTAAGAATGTAAACGGATGTCTGTTAAGTAAAAAAAATCCCCCCGTATCTAATAAACAAAACATGTCAACAGTGATGTTAGCAACAGAACTGCTATGAGCCTCTATAGGTGAACTGGATTGAACAAACACTGCATTAGCTTCTATTCACTAAACCAAATGAGCTGCAAGACGTGACGCTCACCAAATTAAATATGTGTTGGATTAGTTGTGACTTTCAATGTTTTTTAAGCGCGTGGCACGAATGGAACGACTGAGTTACTCACCATGTTTATGTTAAATGTGTTTACCGTAGGTGTGTTTGGACAAAAATTCCGGATAACTGATTCATCTGATACTATCGTTATCTTCTCTTCTCTGTCGCCTCTATTTGTCTATTCCTATGATAACTGAGTTATTTTAGTATCCCAAGATCAGGTAAGACCACACTCTGGTTTTATCATAAGGAAGCGAAACCGTCAACATTGTGAAATTATGTTTCTTATATTTTTTAATTTTATTATATATATATATATATATAGTTTTTTTAACTTAAATAAACAAACTGACTAAAAGATGTTGAAATCACAACAGGACACTGGTGTGATCGTACCACTGTCAGGGAGAAAGAAGTTCGGGCAATAAAAAGTGAACGATGCTGGGGGGTTAACTTCCCTACACATCACACTTAATCATGAGTAGCAATATGTAAGTGTTAAGAAGAACGCTGTAGTTCTGCTTTGAGCCCTCTCCTTTACCCCACACCAGCACCTTGCAGTGCACTCTGCACTGGACAAGTGTTTTTCTTCTTCTCTTCATTCATCTCTTCCTTTCAGCCTTCCTTTCAGCCTCTGGCCATTCAGAAGAGCGTGGTCGTTTCAGGTTCAGTGACTAACACGCATTTAACACAATACTTCTGATATATCGGGTTCAACTTTCCAGTTTGTAAATGACAGAAAATGGAGACATTGTTGTCTTAACAGGGTTAAATGGCATGGTGGCAATCCGTTTGTCTGGGGGCTGTTTCACAAAAGCAGTATCTGTGTATCCAGGACAACTAATAAAGCGAGGCTTGACCTGGTCTAATCTGTGCAGCCTGGCTTAGTGGGTTTCACAAAAGCCAAACCATGCTGAGGAGTTGCGACTAGGTTGAGCCAGGATGAAGTAATCTGGACAGATGCCCGTTCACGTCTCTCCTTAACAGATCGCGAGATCGTTCACAGATTTACTTATGCTAAAATGGAGAATACAAATTGTTCATACTTTATTTAGAGTGAGCAGCAGATTCTTGTGGAAGTATGATAACGTAAAACACATTATTTGTAAAAGGAAAAAAAACACAGCCGCTGTAATTAAACGGCTGGAGAAAGCAAGGCAGACGATCAGGGACGGACTGAATGCGTAAGTTCCCTAAATATATACATTAACGACCACTTCTCTGAATTGAAACCGTCATAATCATACCATTCAAGGATTAGGCTACTAAACATTTGCACAAATAACAGTAATCTCTTCCTTAAAAGTAAGCTGACAATAATGTTACTCAGGAAATTTACCATGAAGATCAATTTTCAACAATGCTAGAATATGACTCATACATATTTCTTTCATTCTGTTTCTCCCTCTCTCTCATGGGCTGAAATATAAATTACCTAAGTTAATTTGACTTCCACTGCTTGCTTTTAATGCAGTGTACAACTGTTCATTTTTGCAAGTGACTCAGTGAATGATTTCAGTTAAGAGCAGTAGTTCTTAAATGTATATTTGTCATCATTCAGTCGGTCCGCTATTATCTGCCACGCTTTATCTCACAAGTTTCCTTCTTTACTTAGTATATGCTTTGCTCCCTCATATATGGACATAGAAAAGAAAGCGTTAAAATCTAGAAACTGTCAGTATAATAATAATGTGTTGAATTCCATTCCACTTTTTGTTGTGTTTTTAAAAGTTGGTTTAAAGTATATATCTGTGACGCCCTCTTTTAAAGATTCAGTCTTCAGTAGGAACACATGGGACTATAAAGTTTTGAGAGACAAGTTCAATTATTTTTTTATAGACCTGGATATAGATCTGCTTGGTTCCATATTTCTGCGCCTTATTCCAATGATTTGTATGAGATTTAATAAAGTCTGGTGTAGTGCTCCCTGATTGCAGTTTCCTCGGTTGGATAAGCAATCAGAGCTTAATAAGGGAGATTAAGAATAGGCACGTCATCTTCATTACATCCAGAAAAAATGGCGACAAATGTGGATGAGATAAATGCAGCTGCACTAACAACTATCACATCTGCAGGGTTTTTTGTGTGAAAGCAGACAACTGCATGGCAACAGTTACCTTCTCGTCTAAAAATGATGACAGTGGCACAAATATGTGGCTGGCTAACAAATTCTTCAGGGCACAAACATTACAGAATAACCTCCTTTTGCTACAAGAAATCCTGTAATAAAAAATATGTCTGGTTGAATGAATTCATTGGAACAAAATATCAGTTTTGTCTGACCATCAGGATAATATAGACCATGTTTTGAACAGATCCTCTCTGGGAAGCAGCCACAAGGCAGACAGATATTAAGAGGTTCGGTGACATTAAGGGGCTCAAGCTCTTCCACTTAACCACCAGTCCTCCTTTGCGCCCAAACTGTCACACCATCAGTCGTCTTTCCCTTCCCACCTCTCCAAAAACAACACAAGTCACTCAGGTGAGGCGAGACGCTGGCGTGCAGCAGGAAATCTACCAGCAGTCACTTTTGAAAAGTGGCTGTTTGGAATCTGGCGGTGAAATGGCTCCTATCTATTTTATTTGTATCTCCATTGTCCCCAAATGCCTTGTTAGGAATAACAAACAAGCTGCCAAGATAAATCATGCCGTGTTTTTCACATTCAGTTCTAAAAGCTGCCATTTCATCATGCGGCTGTCATCCTCGCAGTGTTGTTCTGAGGCAGATAAAGGGTCAAAAGACTAAGAGGCTGCAGAAAACACACACACACACACACACACAAACACAGTTTGCATCCTCCTGTCTGTGGCTTTTGGCAAGTGAGCATGAAAGGGAAATTTACATTGATTTGTCCGGATGTCTGCATTGCACCGGCCAGAACGTTGATATGAGGTGTTTTTACTGAGAAGATAAAAGAGTCCGGACCAGCAGCCACACGGCAGAACACAACAACGCTGAAGGGCAGCATCGGACAGGATACACTCGGCTAAACAAATATGACCTGTACATTGATAAATGTGTCACAATGCTATTATCACTTCCACTCACTCCGACAGACAACACAGCGTTTCCCCTTTTTACAATCTTGGAATGCCAAACTATGTTAAAGGACCATACAAAACAGTATGATATACACCTTCTATGTCATTATTGACACACATTTAACATTGACCTCAGAAAAAGGTTTTTAACAAGTCCTCCAAACCAAATGACAAAAGAACAACATGAATGAGGGTTCTTGTGATCGGACATCCGGCAGGCAAGACGACCATCGTTTGTCAGAGCCTTCCAGTAAAAAAAGAAATCCAGTTTATGATCTGACAAAGCTGTGGTTAACATTTGGTTGGGTTCAGGCACTAAAACTTTCTTGGCTAAAGTTAAAAGAAACCAACACTGACTGCTGGTAAGAAATGAAAAGCGAACAGCGGTCTTGGGTGTCAAACTAAAAATGTTTTGTTGACCATCAAACCAACCCGACCTCCTCCCTCTGTCTCTGGTGAAATGTCAACATAACATAAATGTTAGGATTTAGATATTACATTAGACTTACATTAACTAAAACAACTGGTTACATTTAGGAAGATATCAAGGTTACGGTTAATACGTGAACTCCAGCACCTTTTCATGTTTTTGTGCCGCAAACCACAAGTCCTATCATTTATAACTTGTGTGTCGCCTGTAACAAACTCATGTCCTTTCACGTCCACTAGAGCCTTTTCCTTGACTGGTACTGTAAGCAGTCACCCCACCTCGAAACTTTCTTACACATTCACACCTAGGCTATTTCGTAATGCACAAGGACGACTGGAACTGAGTTACAAGTCAGCCTTTGATTGGTGCAAACAAAGGATGAACCATTTTTTCTTTGTCGGTTAGGAAACTTGGTGTAAACATGTAGTTTTCACCACATGTAACCGGTAGTCACCAGTGTTGGATCTACGTGAGGAGGTGCTCCTAGTGTACAAAGGTTTGCATGACAGAATTCTTCAAAAAAAAAAAATAAACTGGGTATTTGCAGTTGAAATAAGTGTGTGGTTGCTTTGTTGTCTTTACATCAGAAGAATAATTATTGGATTTGGATATTATTATTTTCATTCACGATTTTGGTACAGCATGTTCCTGCACCTCTTCAAATCTGGTCAACGGGCTGGGTGTGGCCACTTTAGAATACAACAGCACGATGTTGTGATCAACCCTATTAACGCTGTATATTACCCACATTGTTTGGGGGAAAAAAAACTAACGTGATTGTAGGAAAACTTAAGAACTGCTTCTACTCCGCGTCGGTTGTTTTGTTTTCTCACGCCCTCGTTGTTAGCGGTCTGGTGTCACTGGGAACGACCTGTGTGTTCTGAAAAGTAGATGTCGGGGTCAGTGGAAACCTTAAATGTCATATGGATTTATACAGCCCAGTTAGGAGCCCAGGAGAAACACTCAGAGAAATCAAGCAAAGAGAGAGAAATGGATTGAGAAGAGGACTCAGTTGGTCTCATTGGGAGAAAACAAGTTTGATTCACTTGTTGAACAATGCAACATAGTTAAACGTGTGATTTTATTTAATTAAATGATTTGCTGGGCCAAGCAGAGTAGATGACCTTAGCAAATAATTTCAAACCAGATAAACATGTTTGGTAACTTCTATTCTCAAGAATTATGTTGGCATTGTGCCTAAAGCACTTTTTATGTTGGGTGGGGCAAAAGGATCCTCCTCCTAGACTAATTATTTTTCAATTTGTCTTATATGTAATACAAGAGTAAGCACTACAGGAACACAGCTAACTTTGACACTGTTTTAAACATTTTTCAGTGTCTCTCTGAGAGGTGAATATCAGTGTTGATCACCTCTCAACTTATCTGTTGGTGTCACTCACCAAAGTACAGAGGCTGTAAGAAAGACAGAGAGCAGTGCCAGTTGTCTGGACTGTTATCGCTAAATAAACTCAGTCTGACTCTGAGCCAGAAAACCTGCTCAGTGTTCTGCCACACGAACTTGACCGAATGAATGAAATTTGTACCAATTTGCAACACTTGTTTCTACAGTAGTTATATCTCTTTTTCAAGACAAGAAAAATCCCTTTTACTTATGACTGTTTATTGGTGTGTTTTTTTTCCTTTGACCCACCAGTGGCGAGTTAGTCCATCCAACACTTTGGTCCAGAGCACGTTATTGTGACTCATTCTGTTACAGTCCCAAGAGGATGATGGTTTCTGTGACCTCTGACCTTTTTATTTAGTGTCATAATCAGGTCATGACATGGCAGTATTGACGTAACTTCTGAATGAAAAGTTGCCGTTTGACATTTGTTCCACGCGTTATGTATCGTTTCCTGTTTGTACACAATAGAAACATACATAAAACATTAATTTATTCTAGTTTGCATCTTAAACAGCTTGCTTAAATAGCATATTGTTAAATGAGTAATATTTACTGTGTACCATGTATTATTGAATTGGGGCAAAGGTTTGTGTTGTGGATTAGAATTAACTCTGCGACCTCATGGGGCCGCTATTGGAGCTTTAGACTAATTCAATTTTTTTGTCTAGACTTTTACAACTGTTACTGTAAACTTGGTTTGCAACCGATATTGAAGTAGACTGTCTTCATGTGCTTTGTATTATAATGTACACTCATAAGAACCAGTTAAATATTATGGAACATGCTGCTCAGTGTTTACAAGCTGACAAGGGGTGAGTTTAATTTCAAATTGTCGTCAAAAAGCGCTGTTTTGGTACAGTGTGTGATATCGGATTGATTACTACAAAGCAGTGTGTGTTTTCCAATATTAATTTTTTAATCAGCACCCAAACAAGAATAAAGTACATGTTCTTTTTTATTCCAGACCAAAACATAAACATCCAGAGTGATGACCAGCTCTAGTTTCCTTATCTGTATCGTATCATGTCACAGAGTCACAGATGTGGCATTTATGGGTCACACCTGCTAACCGTTACTGTACCACCTGTGGATGTGCAGGTGGTGTAGTAACTGTTTCTGTGTGTTGCAGCTGTCTGATACTGTCCCACCTGCAAGATGCTAAGCAGTTTGTATTCAACCTACAATAACACTTATAGTGAGAAGTCTAGTTCACCCTTTCAGTTACCATCAGTAGCTGCTTTTGTCTTATGTTTGTGTGTGTGTGTGTGTGTGTATACATATATATACACTGTAGATATAAGTGCTGTCAAATGATTAAAACAGTTAATGGCAATTAATCGCATTTTTTTTTGATTTCTTGTCCCATTATTTTTGTCTCATTTGAATGCTTATATCAACATGGAAAAGTGGATCGGCTTGCTTTGTGCAAATGGTTTTTTTATTGAACAACATTGGCATATTGCCTACTTTAGTGTTCAATTTCACACGTAACATTCTCACTTGGAGCAAATCTCTCGCACAATGTAACACTGTCCATCAATAAAAGGGTGAAAAAAATACTTTGAGGAGGGGGTGGAGAATTGGCATCAGCTGTGTGCTTGACCATCTAAAGGTATTTCAAACTGTATGTGTTGCAATGATAACTCGGTTCACAACAATTAAATCCACAGATCACTTTGGTCTTGTCAATGGAACCATTTGGCAACTATTAAAAAGTAAACTTCCCATTCAGAATCTTATTGGCATCCATTTCGGTGTGTCATGCTCGCCATCCACTCAAAACATAACGTTACTACTCCGCACTGGCCGGCTCGCAAGCCCACACAAGTGTGCTTGGCGTTCTTGTTTTGTTTACGGTCTAGCTAGATCCGGTGTGGTGTTGTCGTTTTTCTAACGTTACTAGTTGTTGCAAAAAGTTGTTGTGAAAAAAAAAACTTTAAATTTTGCTAGGTCCAAAAAAAAGTTAATCTCGCCGTTTTTAATGGGTTTGCGTTAACGCGCAGTTGAGAGAGAGAGAGAGGGAGAGGGAGAGGGGGAGGGGGGGGTTTTGGACAACTTTCTTATTGCAAGTTTAAAATACTTGTAAATGTGCAGTGTTGAAATAAAGAAATGCATGGCATACTGGTTTAAAGAAACCAATTCTTTAGTTTTATCATCTCAATCATTAACAATTATTAAACAAGTGTAAAATCTTGATTTGTTGAGACATCCATATGAACTGCAGGCATATCATTATGCCATCATGACTTTGCATAAACATACATGCCCACTTTCATAAGCCAAGTGGTGTTATCTGTACGCGTTTTGAACTATCTGCGTGTTTGTCTACGCTGTATACTTTCATACTACTCGCTACAGCATAAATTCACATGCAATGACAAGGTAATGTAAGTCAATGGCGGCCAAATGGCGTGGATAAACGCACTATAAAGCGAGTATGCGTCTTGAATTGGTGTGTCATACTTACGCCATTTCATGAGAGCAGTCTGGACATATTTAGAACCAACAAGTTACAGAGTAATGTCTGCTACAAAGTCACAAATAGCTTACCTGTAATTCTTTTGCATAGTAACATCAACTCAAATTATTGCCACAATAATTAGGCCAATTAGAATGCCGCAATGTATGTAAAACTACAGAGGGAACACTCTACATTCTTGGTTAAAGATTATAAATTCAGTGTGCATCTGTGCTTCATGCCTCCTGTCAACCAATCAACAGTCTTATATCAGCCAGTTGCTCAGGCAGACTACCTTGTTCAGATTTTCAGATTATAGAGCTGACCTCTTCTGCAGATTGTTGCCTGCCAAAGAGAACAGTCTCTCACATGGCAACATTATGGCGAAGTAGCCAAGTACCTTTTTGCAATATGGGCCAGTTTACCATATGCACCTGCTTTTGACGACCATGTCAGTAAGTACAAGAAAAGTAGCTTCTGCCAACTGCCTCACTTTCGTAGCTTTTTCTGCATCATACAGTTCATGTATTCTTGTAACAATAATTCCCCTTGAAGCAGGCTTGTATGATGGGTTGCCTGTAGCGGTCTGAATGATGTCTTTAAGAACCGGTCCTGAACCATGTTGATGGTTCTGCAGTCTGTAGCAACCCATTTTAGCGATAGCACTAGCTTTGCTGTTGTCGTTTTGTTGATAAGCGTGCCCCGGCGGCAATCTGCCAGTATCGTTTGACGAGCACAGTTTGTTGACCCTGCCTCAGCACTAGCTGCTTTGCTAACCTATATATTTATAACGAAGAAGTCAGACATGTGGCCTCTAACCCTCTTCTTGCATGGTGCTTCATGTGTCCGTTCACAGTGGGTGGCCAATATATTTTTTTTCTGCAGCCTGTGAAGGTTGGTCATTCTGAGCCGGAGAGGATTATGTTGACCCTGTTTTTCTCCTGGCACTCCTCCTCTGCCCCCAAGGCCATGTCCCCACAAGGAAGGTCATCACGGCATGAATGGCGTTCCCAAATAGCCCTCATAAATGCATAGAGGGGGCAAGACATTTGTGGGGATTAGATAGTGCATCCGGGGTCCCAAAGAAGAAGTAGGGCTCGACACAAGTTTGGCAGGAAAGGCGGGTGAGCTCTGATTCTCCCAACATTCACACAGAGTAGGAAACATGATGTCAAGTCAGAACAAATGTGATTGTAGAGAAATGATTTTCCGTTTAACCTCAGCAGTCTACTCATACAACTGGGATGTGGTCGCATCAATCTTCAGACTTTTGCTGGTGGGTGAGAGAGGATTTCTTCAGATGATTTCTGAAGCCGTCATTTAAGGTAGTTTAATTTAGTCAACTTCTGCTGTCTGTCTATCAGTCTGCCTGGCAGACAGGTTACCCGGCCGCTGTGCACTCTGCTGCTGCGGCAGTTTCAGTATGGATTGGATGATCACATCAAGTAAATTAGACATATTAAAAGGGCCGTGAGGGCCAGTTCAGTTTGGGTGCTGGTAATATGAGATGATGGCTCAGGCCAGATGCCAGGATGAAGTGAAGCAGGCCGTGACATGTTTTTCTATTGATTTAAGTACCCAGGACAGCACCTAGGCCTACAAACACACACATACGCACACACACACACGCACACACACACCCAAACACAAACGGCGTGCTATTTAATGTTGGATTACTATTCCTTATTTTGTGGGCTATTCAGGATTTTTTGGGCTAATACATATATAATAGTGTTGATAAAAAATCCATAACATTAAAAAAAAAACTGATTTTGATGTTTCTTATCATGGCATGTGAAAAAGAACTGGACAGAACAGAAGATTTATGCTTCAGAAGTTACTTTCTGAGGTTTAAACAGTATAACTGGATATAGTCTAGCATTGCCAGACCTTCCTCCACAGAGGAGGGTCTGGCTGGAGCACACAGCATTCCAAGATGGGAGGGAAACTTGCTCTGGTTTATTGGCATCTCTTTAAACCAGTGATCATTGTCATGGGTGGTGCTGAGCGCCGCATGGAGCCCTGTTGCTGCTACAGTAAAGGAAATTGTGTTGGTGGAAAGTGTACGTTCAAAAGTTGTCAGTTGTGCAACAAAAAACTCAGATTGAATTGATAGTCTAGCTAGCTGTCTGGATTTACCCTGCCGAAATCTGAGGAGCAGTTAACCATAGTCTTCATAAGTTGACAGATCAACACAAAGAAAGCATAAGGTAACGGACATCCCGCCAAAAAGAAGGATTTACGGTGATATTCCGGAGCAATGCCGAAAGTGACTGGTCGTGGATATAGACTGGATGCTAATTTTTGATGTTGCCTTTCTTTAAATGACTGTTCATTTCATTAACGTTTAATTTCTTGTGCTGCACTGTAAGTTTTATTCTTTGTGTTTTATGTGTCTTAATGTTTTTATTTTTCATGTGTTTTATCGGTTTTTATATTTTTAACTGTTTTTTTAACTGATTTTGTGTAAAGCACTTTGAATTGCCCTGTTGCTGAAATGTGCTATACAAATAAAGCTGCCTTGCCTTGCCTTGCCTTACTCAACAGACCATAGTACCAAATCTACTACATGTCGGGAGAATGGTCCTTGTGACTAAAACGTTGACAACCAATAAACCAATGCAGAGGTGGCAAGCCTTTACTTTTTCTTTGGAAATACCATGGCTATTACCATGATATTGCTTAGATCACTTCTAAGCTTCAAAGCATACGGGTCAGCCCTAGTCGCAATAACAATTATTTCCCAATATGTCAAGCTGTTCCTGTAAAAGCCCGTTGATGACAAAAGATTTATACATTTTCATCCCAGATTCTTATATTGCTCCCTACTGTTACTACAAATGGCCCATTTTCAGTTTCAGCGGAGGTTCACTCTTGTTTGTGATAATCCTCCATGTTATTTGGGTTAGTGGTGTCTGAGGATGTTGGGTGTCAGCTGGCTCACCCGCTGTTGACGGATTTGGAGTTTTGTTTGGGAACGGCTGCCTCAACATGCTGCAGGTACACATAATCTTGTTTAGCTTCAGGGAGATAGCACCAGCAGTGAGGGAGAGGGTACATTATTTAACTACGGGGCAAAATGACATGATCAGAGCAGCACATGGACTGTAGTAGCTCGGTTAAAGAGGAGAGCATGGGGTGATGGAGTGATAGAAGGATGTGTAAACACTTTCCTTTGTGCGTGTGGGAGTTTTTCTTGAAGTCAGTGGCTGTTGCTCGAGATGGTGGGTCACCCTGAGATACACACATGAGCTAGTATATGCAATGCTAAGAAGTAGATAATTTACAGGAAATGTGCTGTAGAGTGAAGTTGTGGTGCCATAACATGTCTCAAAAGTATTTGCATCTCGTGAAACACAATGCACACATGAATGCAGAGCGATTTGTATCTGTGTCCGTGCCTATAATTTGTAACTTGTATTTTATCATTTGTAAACGAACTTTAAATTTTCCCATGTAAATATACTTGAAAATCTCCTTCTATTTGTATGGATACTTTTGAGACGTTTTTCCACGCCGTTCAAAAAAAACTTGTTTCAAGTGACGATCCCAGCACTATCCAGTAGATGGCGGAATGCAACATTTACGGATGCAAGCCGCTGTTAAACTACATAAAAACTATAAAAAAAGAGATGATTGGCCTAGAATCTACTTGATGTTCCTCCGGGTTAATTATTAGGATTTTGTCGTCATATAAATTATAATTATGTTTCAGTATCATTGTTGCAATGCATTTGCAGTTTGCTTTGTGTTGTTATGGCGGCAGTGACTGTTAGTTTTTGGAGTTTGCTAACCTTACATTCACGTTCTTGTACAGCTTGAACAGTGATGCTAACTTAGCTCGTTAAAGTCAGCCCTGTGACATGGGCTTTGCCTGGTCTTTGTATTGAATTGGCAGTCTGAAATTTTGTCAAGCGCTGCTTCAACCCTCAGCCGATGCCCTCAGTCTTTTAGTGGGCCCAGTTGTAAAGCTAGTGAATATATTTGGTATCACATGAAACTAGACAATCTAAGGAATCCATTGATGGTTAACGTATACATTATTTAAACTTAAACATTTGCTCGACATATTGTAGCCATGTTTATTAGAACACTAATTGGCCATACACCGGGTTAAATGCATGCTTCTATTTTATTCAAGACCAAATGTATGTACAGTTACACCGTTAGTTACAGTACACCGAACAAAAAGATAATTTAATCTAACTCTGAATCTGCCATGTTTTACCAATCTGACTGACCACCGATGAGGTGTACTTGGACAGACCAGTTTCATACGATACCAAATATATATATTCACAGGCTTTACAACGTTGAAAATTACTAAGTTCATTTACAAATGATGAAATAAGAGTTACAAATTAGACGCACGGACACAGATAGAAAGACACATTAATCACTCTGCATTCATTTGTGCATTGTGTTTTGTAAAATGAACACCTTTTATAGTGTTTGTTTTGACCAGTGGTTTAGCAAACGTCCCAGTGCAACAAGATAGTTTAGTATCTAAGCAGAAAGTACTAAAAACAGCAAAGTGCATATAGATCCATAATAAAGATAAATGAATTAATGTATAAAATTAACAATTATAAAACTAGTGTGCAGTTCATTCTGTAGAATGAATGAATGTATGTAATCATGTTGCTTATAAACATTAAGATACTCAGTACAGGGAACATGAAGCTATTATACCCTGTTAAATGAATGAAAGTAAAGTTGGTAAGACTATACAAAATAGACCTAATTATATGAGTGCAAATACAGTTGAAATGTTAGCATGCCGAAAATTAGTTTTTAAAATTTTATTTTATTTTTTAAAATAAATGAATTAGGGCTGCACGATTAATCTAATCGCAATGGTGGTGCCATTTACTCTGTGATTACATAACAGCAAAAATTGTGCAATTTGATTGAACAAAAGGTGTGCTGTGCGCTCTGGGGAGTTAATTTCCCAAAAGCTCTAATGTTTTCTCGCCCCGCAGTTTTCCCTGGATTAGGGTGGCACCTTTGACCCGGTTGCAGCTGTCACCGTGGTCCTGCTAGGTGCCCTGCTAGGCCGTGCAGTTCTCTATGTCCTGCTACACTGACAGACTTCCAAGGGTCTGGGTCTGTCCGAGGTTTGTCCCTAAAAGAATGTTTTCCTCCCCACTTAAAGTTTCATCCTAAAAAGTAGTTTTTACTCGCCACTGTCGCACTAAATGCTTGCTCTTGGGAAATTACTGGAATTGTTGGGTCTTTGTAAATTGTAGAATGTGGTCTAGACCTACTCTATCCATAAAGTGTCTCAAGATAACTTGTTATGATTTGATACTATAAATAAAATTGAATTGAACTCAGTTGAATTGTGCGTGACACTCTGTGTGCTCTCCACACTCTAAAACACGTCCCTTTACCAACAGTATTAACAACAGTTGAAGTGCGTAGGTTGGCAATTTTAATCTACATTTTTCTATATTTTATATTTTTTCATTTAAAAAAAGGGACAGTGTACTGTACCGTAAGGAACATTTCCTAAAATGTAAATATACAGGATTATAGCCAAAGGCTAATTTCCAACCTTAGTCCCTGACAGGTTGATGGTCCCTATGAGTTAAGTTAAATAAATAAAACAAATCAGATTCAAACATCAAAATAAAAAATACATAAGTTACAGATCAACAAAAGAAAAAAAATATAGATTATCCCAGCTAATAGCAACAGGGTTGATTTTGCGGTAGCCATTAGGTGAGAGTTGATAAATCACGTATTGTGCTTGTTGTAGAGTTGCAGGTAGTGGTTGTTCTAAAGGGAAAAATCGCCTGGCCTATTGCACTTCTCCTAAAGGGAGCAGTGCAGTTACCTCTGGAGCCTGCTGTGGTTGAGCTTTTTGAGTTCTTTTTTATATATTCCTGCGAAGGAGGACCTAAACCAATAAACCAACCATGAATCTAGCGTGGGAATAGCGGAACCCGACACTAAAAGTAAAAACTACTGTATGGAGAGGTAATTACAACATGTAAATATATGAAATGGTTATTAAGGAAACAATGCAGACCATAAATAGTATAAAATATGGAACTCTTAATGATTATAACTATTATTTACAAAAGGCTGAAAGCATTGTTGCAGCTTTGACAGTTTTTTACTTTTTAGGATATTCTTAAGACTGA
>NC_045746.1:17735651-17744960 GCF_008692095.1 Etheostoma spectabile | reverse complement strand
TTCTTGTGCCGTAGATTTTTTTTTTTCAACTCTAGCGTCCTTCCATGAAATGTTGATAGTGTGAGTAATTGCATTAATTTTGAGATCTTACCTGCTTTCCCTTTAATTTGATGAAGTGTCAGCATGTGGAGTAATTTACTAGAGTAATTTACGAAAGGTAACTGGGATCAAGGTTATGGGTCATGTCTTCTACATAATGTAGCTCGTTCTCTGGTTTGTGCTACTTTGTTTCCTCATATTTGATAGTTGAGAATTGCAATATGTGAGCTCAATTACAAAATGGAGTTTTTTTAAGGAAGTTTGTTTGAAAGTAATAACCATACACCTACAGCTTTTTTGCATGAGTTGTATTTTGAAAGGTAAAGAGGCTAAAGGCCGTTCTATGATTGTGCGTAGAAACTACAACGTGCCCCCGGAGGCCCCTCTGCGTCTACGCCGGACCCCACGCCATAGCCTGACGTGCACCTTTGGAAAAATGTCATTCGGCCGTGGCTTGGTAGCGTTGCGTTTCCCCCGACTCATTTCCTGGTTTTCCTTCTCCATAAACAACATGATATCAAGGAGAGTTTTAACTTTTCCTGCTACGGATTTCCCACCTTCGTCAGAAGACACAGGGGAGACACTTTGTTTCTCTCACTAAATGTAAATGTAAATGTGCTGTATTTATATAGCGCTTTTCCAGTCTTAACAACTGCTCAAAGCGCTTTTACATCTACAGGAAACATTGACCATTCACACACATTCATAGACTGTGGCCGGGGCTGCCGTACAAGGTGCCACCTGCTCATCAGATAAACACTCACACACATTCACACTCCGATGCGCAGCACCGGGGGCAACTCGGGGTTCAGTGTCTTGCCCAAGGACACTTCGACAATGACTGCAGGGGCAGGGATCGAACCACCAACCTTCCGATTGGCAGGCAACCGTTCCACCACTGAGCCACAGCCGCCCGCTAGAGTCACTATGACTCTAGAGGTGGTAATCGCGCTAAAGCTAATCGCCGTCACTTTCTCTCGGTCTGTCACCCACTCCCCACACAAACACACACATAAAGGCATCGACGCGCACTAGCACACAAGTAGAAACATCAGGCCTCTTACGTAGGCTACGGAAAAAGCTCTGTGTTGAGCCTCCGCACAACCAGAAAACGGCCTTAAGAAGTACTACATTTTTGTGTTAATAGTGATTGCAGATGTTTAATAGTGATTTACAAACTGAATTATCTAACACAAAATTGTATATTATTTAGATTGTTGTCTAAACTTAATACTTTTTTGTCGTCAAGTACTTAAGTACGTTAACCTAATCATGCCTTATAAAATTGTGCAAAATGCAGTGACTTCCTGGAGTCTTGTCCAGAAAGTCACTGCGTCTGGCAAAGAAATAGTTCCACACACAACTCCCCAGAAAAACTACAAATTGTTTTGTTTTTTAACTTTGCTCCCTGTACAGACTAAACAAATATATTTTTATAAATTATATATATAATATATAATATAATTTGTTAATTAGTCAAATTTATTGCTGCTGGAAAACTGTTTTGGTAACTTTGGACAGAGCCAGGCTAGCTGTTTCCCCGTTTCCAGTCTTTATGGTAAGCTAAGCTAACTGGCTGCTGACTGTTGCCTTACTGTATATTTAACAGAAAGATGTAAGAAGGGTATTCATTTTTTTATTGAACACTGTTGTTGCATTAAGGGGGTCACAAGCTAAAAAGGTTTGGGTCCACGGTTGTAGGAGACTTTATGATAACATGACCTTTATCATTGCTAGGAATACTCTTCAACTAGGCACGGGAACCCACTGTGTACAGCCTTGGAAACAACAACAACCCAAATTTAAACAAGTTGAGTGTCAGCCATGGCACTTTGCACAGACCTGTTGGCCTCCACTGCTCTGCACTTCAAAGATTTAGGTTTACATCACAGTTAACATCTACGTTGTCTTTGTGCACACATGTCAACAGTGTCCTCATTCCTGTGAGCTCCCGTATTTATAGACCACGTTCTACAGCTCATCCCCTATTGTTGTTATTCCCTTATTCCCCGCCTCGGGATGAAATCTCGGAACTTCCACTGATCTACATCAATCCAATTTAACACATAAAAAAATGATACATGTTGAAGGGTACAGCCAGCAACCTGCTAATTATTCTGTTAATTTGGATTAAAACATTACAACAAACCTTTGATGGTATAACTAAGTGACTACCTGTTGCAAAAAGGTTTAGAGAAACGTCACTCTTTTAAGCAACGACTAAACGACAACAGCAAACAACGTTAATTAAAAGCAAAAATGTGAGCATGGGATTTAGTCTGATTGGCCTAGTTACTCCTTCAAAATGACTGATTTATTGATTGTTTTAATCTGAAAGGATTTTCTTGAGAATATCGACAACAATTTGAAAAGAATGCAGCTGAATTTATTGAGGCTGTACAAACATCTCGAGGGATATTAGTAATATGAGTGCAGAGTTGAATCACAGTGAGCAGCAGCAGCTTGTGTTATTGTTTTGGCTGAGACTGCTGTCTGATCAAACTACATTTTTTTCTTCTGGTTGACAATAGAGGGGAATGCAAAATACCAGGACCCGACATGAACAATCATCTTGGCCCGGCCGCGTACAACGAAAGGCTGAGCTGAAGAGGACGATGATGGAGCATATAAAAAGACTTGACACAATAAGTCAAACCCAGAAGTTTATCACTTGGCAGCCATCCTGTCAAAACAACAACTCTACCTCTCAACCTCTTGGAGCTGGTGGCGAGGCCCAAGTTTGCTTTGCTTTTGCTGGCAGCTGGATGGCAGAGAGGCTCTGAACTCTAGTTCGGGTCACTCACCTCTGGGTGGTCAGGGGGTTGGGGCTAGAAGCGATACACAGCAATGTTAGCAAAGAAAAAGTGGCAAAGTTTAGGCACCAAAACTAGTTTAGGAAAACACTCCCAAAGAACGAACGCGCATTTCCTGGGGGAAAGTATTAAACTTATATTATTATATGAGATTAAGCGAGATTTTAGTAGCTGAATCCCTTCTAGCCACAACCTTTTCACTCAGTGCGAGTCATGTTGGCAGTGCAAGCTGAATAGTTCCAACTCAATCTCATGTCCGTGCCTTACATGTAGAGGTGAAGTCAGGATGTGTTCAGCCTAACCTTACATTGGACTGAATGCAGGGGCAAACAGCCCAGTGTATATATATATATACAGTTATATTTTATGCGTTTGGTTGGTTTGAACCTAATGGATAAAAGATTAATGAACCATCAAGCAAAAAAAACGTTGGGAACTAAAGCTATTTACTGCTGTATGGATGTGTTATGGAAATGTTTGTGTAGGAATGGATAAGTGGCTCCAGAAAAAAAGAAGAAAAAAACTTTATTAACTCAAACATTTAACACTCACAAGTTCTTGTTGTTTAAACTCACATTCTAAAGACTGACATATGGCTTTGATATTTTACATGCATTAACAAATGAAAGCTGAGATAATGGCAATGATCCCTGATGAAATGTCTATTTTTGAAATGATTTACACACAAAGGAAAAGGCTTCACCACTTCGTACACGCCATCAATGTCTATCAACATTTACCTTATGCATCCTTCAGAAGGGATTTTTGTCATGTGTTGAGAGCGACTGAGCGAGAAAACAAGGGGGAAAGAATAAAAGCTTCATCTCCTAGCAATGTAAGCAAACAAAGTGAGAAAGGAGAGCAAAACATGTATATGTTTTACCTTGCGTGCTGATGTAAGTGTAAGTGATTGTGTTTTTCTTTGAAATTATCTTGGAAAACCAAAGCAGATTAATATCCGTCTGCTGGATCAGTACAGCATTTTCTCAGATAGTGTAATGTTTATTCTTGGTCTGATATATCAGCACGTACTGTTGACAATTATAGTGGTTGGAAAAATATGGGTCAAAAACAGAAAGGGACATTCCTAATTGTGGTGCATTATCATTGGGCTTAGAGAACAGTGCAACAGTTTTATTCCATATGAAATCAAGCCTCAGGCTCTTTAAGGCTGGACTTAGACACAGTGGTGCTCTGAGCTAAATGCTCATTACAATGTGAGTCTTTGAGGTTAATTATGCCACTTCAAAGCTTCGAGAGAGGTTAATTTGTGAGTCTACGTAGCACACCCGTAGGCCTTTTCTCCTCAGATGTTCATAAATGTCCGACAGGGTGAATTACTCCATCTGGAATGTTCTAAGTATAACAGCTGTTAGCCACTTCAACAAAAATGCAAATAATTACTTGAAGTGGCAAATAAATGTATATTTCGCCATGTATTTAGCATCCGCGTGCATCAAGTGCATATATTTATTGTCTAATGTGTATATATTTGGAATATGTGGTTTATAAGTTTCCCATTATCCCTTACTTTGAGGTAATTTTGGATTACTGTTTAAACTTGGTGTATAATTCTTTGCATTCTCAACATTCCTTCCAAGTGTGCATATGAGCAATGAATGACGGGGCCCCCCACTCCATTTGATTTAAAACTACAGTAAAGTTGAATAAAGCCAGGGAAGAGCAGAAGCCTTTAACTGCAGACACAACTCATCCAGATGTTAATGTCTACCAGCAAAGCATTTTTTGAATATCCAAGGGATATATTCAGTAATGCTGTTAAGTATTTGTTGTGCTCCTGGCAGGCAGGGAGGGAGCAACTGGGTTGGGTTGGACTGCGATCGGGATTACTGGCAGACAAAGTGCTGATAGATACCTATTCCTATAATCAGCCTTTTGAGAAGTGTGTCATCCCCTCTTGTCCAGATGTGATGACAAATGTAATTCAATGACAAGGGAGAGTCACTCACTCTGCCAGTCTTGAATTTCTCTTGCAAAGACACTGAACATCTTCTCCACCACCACCACACTCCTCGAGTAAACCTCTCCGAGAGGTTTATTTTGGTGCTCAGATGACTCCTGGTGACCCCCTAGTGATTTTTACTTCTCAACCAAATCTTAAATTTGACTCAGTCTGTCACAGTAATTAATCCCCTTTGGTCGGGCTGCAAAAAGGTTTCGTGAGATGCTTTGGCTCGGCTGGGAGTGTTAGTTGAAAAACAGGGCGTGTGGAGGTAGAGTCAGGCGTTGAGCAGACGTCAGTAGTTGAGGCCAGTCTGCCCCGCCCAGACGTTCCTCGCGGAGTCCTATTGTTCAGCTTCTGAGCTCGAGAATTCCTGTCGAGTCGAGGAGATTCCTTGCTGTGTAATGGGGTATTATGTTTAGTGCTCGCTCTATTCAATAGACTAATGAGTTATGCCAGAACCTAATGTCTCAGGGGAGTTCCTTGCATAGAGCTGCATAGTTCAGAGGGTAAGTGCCATTGTGTTTGTTCACGGGCCCGTCCGCATGCTGTTAACCTCTTCAGTGTGCAGGTACTGTACATGGGCATCTCCTTTTCAGCAATACCCCTGCAGAACTGAACGCTTAATAAAGCCATGGCTGGCTCGTGTCATAAAGGGCATGTGATCATTCTGAGGATAAGGAGTGAAAGAGCCGAGTCGTAGAAGCAAACATACAGCAGTCGTTTTGATAAAGGTGATCTGATAAACTGTGGAGTCAGTGTGTTAAAAGGGCTGCAGTGATATGGATTTTCAATAGCTGTGTGGTAGAATAATATGTCAGTGGTGAAAGTAGTTCTCAAGTGCATTATGTACAATTCTGAGGTACTTTGTACTTCAATATTTCCATGTCTTTATACTTTATACTTCTAGTCCACTACATTTCAGAGCTAGATTTTTCCTCTAGTTATTTGACAGTTGTAGTTACTTTTCAGATTTGATCTTATAGAACATGGATATTTTTGATTATTTGTATATCAGTATGTAAAATACTTCAAGTTAGCTCCATTTTGAATAAGTACAACATTAAATATGTGCTTTGGTACCAATAAATATATAATATTATATAACAATGCAATGGACCATTGTGCTGCATAGTACTTTTTTTGATACTTTAAGTACATTTAGCTGGAATATTTACTTCAGCATTGGGATGCTCTAAGCGATGTCTCTCGTTTCTTAGGCCACAACATTTGATGTCACATTACAGCACCGAGGATGAGGAGGAGGAACACCAACACCCAGCATCGCTTAGAGCACCTTAAAATAAAAAATCCAAATACTTCAGGTCTAAAACATGCTGCTTAACACCTTCACATCATGCATCCTACAAATAAACCTGAGAGAGACTACTTCCATGAACAGGAGTTTTGTTCATTCTTGCGTTTCATCCAAACATCTCTCTCATCCTTAAACTGTCTCTTCAGTCCCGATCAGGGCTGGGCATCGAGAACCAATTTCTTCTTGGAATTGGTTTATAAATTGCGATTCCAGTGGAATTGTTTCTTTAACGGAATCATTTTGGAGGATTTGGTTTCAAATCTGATCGTCAGATCCAAATTTAAAAATGCACAAGTTTTGGTTTGCGTAGCGGCAGGCGCTTGTTGTGTTGCAGCTACGGAGCACAGTAAGCTCTAGTCTGGCTTTATTTTGCATTGAAAAAGCCCTGTAGAACTGCAACCCACCATTGAATCAAAAATAAAACCTTCCTCTTATTTGGGAAATAAGAATGTGACCCGTTTCAACTCCACCCCTCAAAGACTCAGAATCGAGAATCGAGAATCGATCAGAACCGGAATCGGAAGGAAGAATCGGAATTTGAATCAGAAACGTTGCTCAACCCTCGTCCCGACCCCCTTCCTGCAGCAGGAACGTCTAAAGATTGTCGGTCAAACAAAAAGTAGGTCTTCCATGGAACGCAGGTGGACACAACAAGAGTTTCTTTCAAAAAGCCCGAGGCACAGAATCCAGCATGGGTTTGTTTGCTAAATGGGCTGGATAGTAGATAAGACTTTTCAACCAATTTGCATTAGATTGCCCGACTCTACTGCCAGATCAAGCAGCTCTGTGATGAGTGATGGGAGCGAGTTCTAGGCGCACCAATGTTTGAACATGGAAGAATTTGTATGACATTCTTCATAATTACAGCTGAGATTTGGAGGAAATGTACATTGTACATTGTACATGTTCATCTATGGGCTATTTAAAAGCTCATCTTACTATATCAGAAATGCCCTTCTTAGCTCCTGCCAGTTTGGCATATTTATGATGCAGGGCTTTCTTTTCGACAGTAGCAAAATTATTGGGATGAGTGATTTACTGATATGAAATTAAGATGATTTATGAGCCAAGATTAAATCCAGGATATTTGCAGAAGTGCCAGGAGGTTAGGTTTTATTTAAAGAGAAAAACAGATGTCTAAAGCGTAGTCTATGTCCACGACCCTTTACATCTGGGATTGCTCCGGTGCCGCTGGAATTTCCACTGGACGTCTGTCATTTCGGCCGGATGTCCGTCACCATCCAATTTCTTTGTTTTGGCATTTTAAACTAAGACTATGGTTAACTGCTCCTCAGATCTCTGCAGGGTAAATCCAGACAGCTAGCTAGACTATCTCTCCAGTCCTTTTAAATGTACACATTTCACCAAAACGAGTTCCTTCCCAAGGCAGAGGCACCGGGGCTCCGTCCGTCGCTTAGCACTGCCCAAGACGATTGTAATTGGTTTAAAGAAATGCTAATAAACCAGAGCACGTTTTTCTTCCATCCGGGAATGCTGTGTGGACCAGCCAGACCTTCACCTTAGCGCTGTGGAGGAAGGCCAGGCAAGGCGAGGTAAAGGGTGACCCAGCAGCTGTAGACCATGGCCTATCTGCACTAATCATCAGATGGGAATGGAGAGGCCAAGGCAAGTAGCTGTACTGCTTTGTTGAATTTTGCTGAGTCACAAAAGTTGGAGAAGCTCAGATGGTAAGGTGGTAGATTTCTAAAAGTATTTTAAAAACAAAGGAGATCATTACAGAGCTCAAAACAAACACATGTGCTGGATTAGTCTTTGAAATCTAAGCTGCTGAAAACACTTCAACCTACTTTCAGCTGATTTAGAAATTGCAGTGTATACTCTGGTTTGGCACGTAGATTAAAGGGCAGGGTTGGTGTTTTTTTGATTGCTCTTTGCCTCGTAGTTTTCCACAACAACACTATCTTGTTACACATCAGTATGTCTCTCTATTGTCCCGTCTCTTCACTTATTGCTCTTTCACTTTTACTTTTGCACTTTCTTTATCAACTTAAAATTGTCCAACTCTGAACCCAGACTGTTTTTGTAAAACGTCACACCCACAGCAGGAAGCAGTAACTGCTTGCGGGCCAGGTAGCCCATACAGCTGAAAGACTGTAATGTGTAAATAGTGACTACTATTTGCCTATTTTAATATTATTGTCGCAACAGTTTAAATCATATAATTATAGACTGAAAGAGCTAGGAAGTACTTGCAAAACGAAGCGAACTTGCTACACAGGGTGAGCGACACTGATGATTCCGCTCTAATGTAAGTAGTAAGTAACATCCAGGGTTTTCCCTGCTATTATTAGGCTTTATTTATTGTCTGCTCTGGCTTTTCCAACATTTTAGACACAAATATGAAAAGATAACGTCTTAAATTATATGTCAGGATGACTCCAGTGCATCATTGAACCATGATTATACCCTATCCAAATAACCCTGGACACATAACTTGTATAATGTGAAAAAAAACTCTGCTTTTGCACTATCCGGACTTTAAGACACTCCTTTTCTCAGGTCAGGCATCTATCTTTTAGCTTTAAAGATCAAATTTATTGCACATACAATACAGCACAGCACATGAAAGAATAATGATGAAAGAGTTGTTTTTGTTTTTTAAATAAGTGTAAAAATTTATTTGTTTGGCCAAAATTTGGCACCTTGGTGACAAAACATTTCATAGAAATGACAAACCCAAACATGCGACGGACCAATATGGCCATCAATTTGTGTGTAAAAATAATAATATAATATAAATAGAACACATACATAACGCATTCAGTGAAATATAATTAAATTATTACAAAGACAAAGAAATCCATGATAACGTCAGCATGACAAATTCCCAGCAGCTCCTGTGCTGCATAGCTACGATCACCTGACATACAAGAGAGACGATCTGTTACGTAAAATGTAGTAAATAGTTTCAGTCAGTGGAAAAGTGTCCTGCATGAAGCAATGACACAAGGCACACACCCTTCTAGGTAGGCACAACAGTCTGTTTTTGCAGTGGAATAATGGCATTTTGAAATATAATAAGCAGGACTGCCCTCATCTATATATGGCAGGGATTTTATTTTCTGTAACCGAGGGATTTATGTGAAATCCTTCCAGTAATGTCCAGTTTTTGAAATGTTATTTGGAGTCTGTTTTTTTTTTTTTTCGACCAAATG
>NC_045746.1:17696140-17735641 GCF_008692095.1 Etheostoma spectabile | reverse complement strand
GACATCTACAAGCTACAAGATCAATGACTGTCCTTGATTTTGCAGACCGAGGCGAAGTCCTCTGTTCAGCTTATCTTCTTTCATCTGTGCTCCCTGTATTGTCTCTGACTTCGTTCATCTGTCTCATGATGTTCAACCGTCGAGTTGAGGTGTAAATGCTCTCTGCCCTGACACCACAGCCACAAAGTCAACATGGAGTACGTTTGCCGGACCCAATCAGGCTCTCTGTTGCCTTCCAAAGGGCTCCCCACTGGCTTTAGAGAAAGGCTTACAGTATGAAACCATTTCCCCCTCTGTATGACCGGTCCGGAGGTTATCTGTCATCTTTAGGAGGCTGGTCTCTCGCCCTCCCATGCTCTCGCCCTGTGGCGTTGTCTCACCCTCCACTTCTCAAGCAGCAGACGGGTTTTTAAGGCAGCCCTTATAGCTAGAGGTGACACCCGTTTCTTGTTGCTGTTCCTCATCCTGCACACAAAGACAGGAAACAATCAGACATCAGAACCATTTATCACTCAGGTTATGTAAAAGGTCACTCCCATTTAAAACGCTATGCATGCCAAGGGTCATGCGTATTTCGCAGATTGAAGATTACTTTTTCCAATTATTAATATGTCAGCAAGTGGCGTCACAAACTTTAAGAGGTGTTTGAAAAATGATGGCACATACATTAAGTGCAGCTGTGGCAGATAGAAACTCTATTACCCATATGCCTCTTACCCTCACGGTTAAAGTGATGAACTGAATTCCATAAAATCTTAAGGGTTTTAATGGAATTCATTATGGTGCTCATTTATCATTATATATAGACAAGTCCTTGCTTGAGGGTTAATCTCGAAATTCCCAAATGCTGATTGTTTTCATCTCTCAGGCTCATCATACAAAATAACGTAACCTTCTCTGAGATATTTTGGTAATCTGCGTTGCCTGTGGTTATAATTACAACGTTCATTTATTTTGCAAATACACGGAGGTGCTCAGCTTCCCCCCGAGGTTTCAGCGCGTGGTCTTACCTCTTACTCGTGCCCGTGTCGGCTGCCAGCTTGTGTTTGCACTGCGCCTCAGCACAAGCATCGCCCTCGGCAGAGGGGATCACCGTGTCTGGCGACGGTTCATACCTGCGAGCACAGAAAACCACACGATGAGAAGCCGGATCACATTTCATGTACTCAACACAGTTTCGACACATTAAGACTGCGTTTAAGACTCGAAACTTGTTCTCACATGCGGTGGAAGCACGCACGAAAACAATGGACTCAGGCGGTTTCTAGCAGCCTATATAGGCCTATCACTGACAGCAAATATGGTAAATGTTTGGCTTTTTGTTGTTATTGCCTGTTCACGAGATGTTCTGGAAGCTGTATGAAATGCAACTCGACATACCTGAGGTGGTTTTCCAGCCGGCAGAAGCTTCTACATGTGTTGTCGTGTTGGCGGAAACACTGGCAGCGAGGTCCGCCGCTGGTTGCCATGGAGTCCGCGACCGCGCGCCTCGTTCTGGGAGCGTTGCCCAGTCCGTAAGAGACCAAGCGCCTGCACGGACAGGGACACGGTTCAATCAGTCAATTGAACTAATGAAACTCTTAATAACATAACGTTATGCATGACGGTTGGGGCTTTTAAGTCTGATTAACGTTTGAAAGTAAAAGTATTTAAGAATCTTCTGATAAAGTACCCCAGGCAAAATGTAGCCTACTTTATTATCAGTTACGTTACAGCCGCCACAAAGCAAGCGTCAAATTCCTCTAAATTACTATGTTACTCTTTGTTCGTTCGTCCAAAAATACTTTGTAGGGATATAGCCTAGTCTATCCAATATTTCGAATAAACCTTTTTGCAGAAAATAAAAATGTCCCATTCTCTACTCGGGCTGCTGGAGAAAATTAAACTATTTATTCTTGTAATGTTGACTTACTCAGGTGTGTTGACCCAAATGATGTCCAGGTGGCAGAAGTAGACGCACTCCTTGTCCATGAAAGTGTTGCAGGAGCAGCGTTTGGTCCGCACATGGAGCCGCTGGGTGTCGATGGAGACAGTGGTTGTCTCTCCAGCTGGCGCTGATAGCACTGGGAATAAATCATCATTGTCAAAACAGTGCATACTAACCTGAAGTTATATATCAGGAGAATGCATAGAACAAAAGACGTGGTATCAATATCAACATAACTGCAGCAAAAGTTTGCTCTGTAGACCTATGATTCACATTTTACACAATACACATCACAATAACCTAAATAAAGTAGCCTAATTCAGATATAACTTATATTATGTAGCCTAAGTCAAATGTAGGCCTATTAAAGCACAGGTTACAAATGAGTAGTTTGTCTTTTGGAGAAAAAACGCGCAAAAAGTTACCTGTGCACAAAATCCAGGAGTGCATCACTGACAACACGGAAATCAAAACGTACATATCCATTTCTCCGAGCTCTTCTTAAACAAAATATCGCTCAAGAAAATGAATAATCCTCCAGAAGTGGGGACAGAGTAAGCATCCAATGTATCACTCCTTTGCAAAATGTTTCGGTGATCGTCCTCAGAGATTGACGCAGTAGCGCGAGGCGTCAATCTGGACTCTCTCTGTCAATGTGGCCCCACAAGTGCAGCCCTTTGACTTTATAGCCTACAAGTGCTTCCCACCTCCCCACCTCCTCCTGCAGTGCCGCACAGCTCTGTCCTTTGGCTTGTACCCAAACAATGCTGTTTGTTAGTCGTCGGCCGCTGATAAGCAGCCGTGCAGACCAAGCTGAGGATTTGAGATGCCTTGTTTCAGAGTTGGTGGATGGAGGAGCCGACCCTGCGAGCTGCGCCTTGCTCCTGTTGGACTCGGCGGATGAGTTGCACTTCTGAGTCAGCAGGTGGCAGTCAGTCGACAGGACTAATGTCTCCGTTTTTATGGAGAGCACCAAAGCCCTGCTGAGGCAACACATTGACTGAGGTATGATGTGGCAAGGGTTGGATGTAAGATTCATGGACATTATTTTATATTATGTAGCCTGTATTATGAAGCATAAGTCTAGAAACTATAAATAATAAGTAGCCTAGTGTAACTTGACATAAATATCTCACGAGTGAAATTCCATATAAGTTTTGCCTGAAAACTCAAGTAAAATTTAGTGAAGTAGCCTAAATGGAGGACTTCATGTTACAATTTCAAAATCACATTTTTTGAAAACTTGCATCTTGGATTAGTCCAAGGATACCAAACTCCTCCATTTAATATCACAACTGAGATTAGTGAGGGGGTAAGTAAGAAATTAACAATTAAAAGCCATAATAACAAAATATTAAATACAAATAAAACATAATATTTATAATAATTAAATACAACATGAGCATAAAGACATAATAAATTGTGACATAAAAAACACTCAGTAATAAATTGTGCATTCTTTATAAATTAAGGGGATAGCATCCTATCAACAACAGGGACAGTGTGAAATCCTGATATTAAGTGTTTCAAATATCAAAATACCATGTCCACTAATCATTCTGAAATTTAGAGATGCTGTCCAACATGCGACACGTTTACATTATGAACCTTAAGCTTAAAGTCCTGCATTAATGATCTGACATAATCATTTGCTGTGTTTTTTTTTATTTCTATGTTTTGTTTTTACAACAATAGAAGCAGGCCTACTTCTAGTAGCTTATTTTCTTTTTTTATTCTTTTTTTAATTATTTTTTCAGTCAACTGTGCTGCAGACAAAGTTGCCTGGTAGAAGAAGGATTTTGGCCTTTGCATGAAAAATCTAATTTTAATGCACCTTACTCTCTGTCCCTAAGAATATATTATTATAGGGTTTAAACTTCCATTAGACGCCGGTGGAGTTTAACATTCCAGTAGGTGGATGCAGTGTATTATTAATGTATCATCAATATTGCTTGAAATATAGATGTATTTATATATAAAAATCAATATTTATAGTCTAGGCTATAATCCTCTGTGCTGATTGTGTGTTGTCTTACATTTTCCCCTTGCAGCGAATCTAAGGTCCTGTTGGCGCTACATCTTGTGCTTCACTGAGTTTTGTTTTTTAAATTGATGAATCATTAAGGACAAACCAGGCTACAAACTGATAGTTTATCTAATGGTTTACCTCCACCGCCAAATGTAATCAAACCGAGGGGTACTTTGTTTCCCTAAATCCCATATTTAGACACACTTCGTGTGTGTGTGTGTGTGTGTGTGTGTGTGTGTGTGTGTGTGTGTGTGTGTGTGTGTGTGTGTTTTGTGTTTCCAAGTGGGAAAATCTTAGGTAAAGTTTCCTGACATGCTGCAGCTCTGAGGCCCCTAACCAGAGGCTGTTGTTAGAGTTTCCACTGGCCAGGGAACAGCTTGTGCTAATGGCAGGAGGAGAAAGAAACAACCCAGTGGAGTAGCATTAGAGGCATCCTGCAGCTGCTTTGTTGTTGTTGTGTAACATGCATTTTTTTTTTGCGTTGTTGATGTTGTGGGCTTTTCTTCACATCAGCCTTCATTTAGTTTAAACCGGAGTCAAATTGCTTGTTTGTTTACGCAAACCTGGCCAATAAAGCTGTTTCTGATTCTGATTCTCAGCACTGGCAGGTAATGGCCTCTAGAGGTCTCTGTTTGCTTTGCTTTAGCTTTCAGTCAGTCATGCTGGAGAAGCAGTTCAAATGATTGGTAATGTGGATGATGAGTCACCTTCTGAATGGGGTGGATCAAGGAGCATATCACTGTAAAGCCTCTTTGAGATGAGAGTTAAGACTGTTTTAGTGAGGTGTGTGTGTGTGTGTGTGTGTGTGTGTGTGTGTGTGTTTGTGTGGTGTGGTGTGTGTGTGTGTGTGTGTGTGTGTGTGTGTGTTAGGGCTGCAACTAACGATTATTTTCATAGTTGACTTATCAGTTGATTATTTTCCCGATTAATCAATCAGTTGTTTGGTCTTAAAAGAAGTCAGAAAATGGGGGAAAATGTCGATCAGTGTTTTCCAAAGCGGGAGTCAAATGTCTTGTTTTTTCAATAACTCAAAGTTAATTAGTTAATTATCACAGAGGAGTGAAGAATCTAGGAAATATTCTGTTTTCAAAAGCTGGATAGGAGAACTGTTAATTTTTTCCTTCATTCAAAATGTCTCAAAGCAATTAATTTATTATCAACAAGTTGGCGATTAATTTAATAGTTGTCAACTACTTGAAAAATAATTGACTAGTACTGTATGTGTAACATGTTGGAACAAACGAAAAACTTGAAGACTAATTTTGAGTGACTTTCAAACATAAAGCCATACTATTGGAGCATTTGGGAGCTTTATGAAGGTTACTTTGATGATGAGGATTGCAGACCGGTCTGTGGCTGCCGGTTTCAGGGTTCACGCCTAATACTGGACCAATTTCAAAGATTATTGCTCCTATCAGTCACTTACACAGTCACAAAACTGTGTAAGGAAAATATGATCCAGGTTGGGGGTAGTAAAAAAAGGGTAGTAACTCTTTAACACCCCTAACACTAACGTAGCGACTTACTGACTACTCTGGGTCATGACTAAATTAAGTAACTTTAATGCGGATGCAAATGGTTTTCACATGAAAACTTTCACTAAGAAAACATTTTACTAACACTTTATTATGAAATGTGAAATTCATGAATGGAACCGAGTCAGCTGAACTTAAGTTTGAGTTAAATATTTACAATACTTATAGTAGATGATGAGAGAGATAAGCAGAACTTAACTTTTGAATTTTATTGAATCAGTTTTCAGATGTTTATATGCACTGAATGTGGGAGAATCGGAGCACCCGGAGGAAACCCTGAGAGCTCCTGTCCTGCCCCCGATCCAGGTAATCTCCTCCTTCACTGGCCCCTGTCCCTCCATCACGAAGGGCGGAGGCCAGTGGACGAGGTAGAGACGTGGATTTAAGGCAGGACTGGAGCTCTTTATGGAATTAATTTTGAAGGAAAAAAAACACTTTTTTCCTTCAAGGTAAATACTATGTTTAAGATGATTATTTCTATTAATATTAATGAAATATGGGAGAAACACTCGGAGCGCCCAGAGGAAACCCTAACATAGTGCTTACAATACATTTCACATGTCACTTACACATCACATGTCACTTACACATCACACACACACTTACTCATCATCACACACATCATCCCTATTTCCACATTTGCAGATATTGGCGAAGGCTTTACCCACGGATGAGAAGAACCTGCCGATTCTGCTACGCTTTTTTGACGACTTCATCAGGTGATCTTTGACAAAGGAGGCGATGCAGTTTTCCAGTTCTGGTTCTCCTGTAGTCATGGAGAGCAGGATGTTTTCTGTGTTGCCCCACTTTTTACACAGGTCTTGGAAAATGGCCTTGTCAAGGGTTTTCACAGTTATTGTGTTGATCTCAAAATCAACACCCTTGACTTCTGCCCATAATTTTTCAATCAGACGGTTAACAATGTCCTTGCTTTTTTCAATGGTGCAGTCCAATTTTGCCTTCTTGAATACCTGTGAAACCAGCCTATGCACGATTATCGCGGTGGCCACTTTGTTCATTGATGTCTTTGCTGTTGCATCTTCACTTTGCTCCGGTGACTTTGTTGGTGACGCCGACCCATTTTCCAATCGGTCTAGAGCTTGTTGACTGTGGCCGCTGACCCTCGTGTACAGCCACCATCTCAGCAGTCCCATGAAACTCCACATCTTGTTCTGTATGTCCGCATCAATGTCTGGACGTATCTGAGGAACTGGCCTGCGAAATTCCTTTTTGTTGATTGGTCTTAAGATAGTCTTGCGCACTATCCCAGGTGAGAAGTGATTGGAGAGGAGGTCACGAAGGGCCTGAATGAATGTCCAATCTTTACCCATGGAAAACTTCTTGAGACGCTGTAACAGTTTGTCTTCTTTTCCAGCCTGTATTTTTTTACCCTGCAGTGGCTGAAGCAGAGAGTCAATATCCTCAAGGAGTGACGGCACTGACTGCCCACTTTCAACTTTGGATTCCTGGTGGAATTTGGCTTTCAGTTGCCCCAGCATACGACAAATCCAACTTTTGACGAAGTTCTTTGCAAAAAAGGTGTTGATCTGGATCCTTATTTCTTCCATAGACGGCTTAAGCTTCTTCTTCTTTTCTGCAGCATCGGTCTTGTCCAAACTCTTGGAAAGTGACTGAGATATGTATTTTGCAAAACTTGAAATCTCCTGAGAGCTTTCAGATCTCAGTTGCTCATACTCTAGGTCTGGCACTTCATCCAAAAGAGGTTCCATTATCTTGCTCATCTCATCCCTAAGGATATCTTCGACGGCTGTAACTGTCGTGGTCTCAGAGCTGACCTTTGATGAGCCTTCCGAAGTTTCTAGTTCAATAGTAACTACTGACGGAGCGCTGTCATTTTTGTCATCCATATCCACATCTTCCAAATCTTTGTCGCGGTAGAAGGTGGTCAGATTTTGCCTCTGCCTATGTGGTCGAGGTGTGCACAAGATTTTTATCTTGGATGTAAATGACTTCAACATTTTGCAGGCATGACTAACCATAGCATTTAGTCTGTGTGGAGGAGTGACATGCTGCGTTATATCAGGCTCTCCAGTAGTGGAGAGGGCAGAGTTGACATTTTCTGCAACCTCTTTAGCAACCAAGTTTGTCAAGCCTTTTGAGCTGACACACGGGGCGTCTAAAACCTTACCGAAACACTGAGAGAGCATGTTTCCCATACTGAACTGAACACTCTCTTCAGTCACAACTACATTTTTGCTAATTGCCTTCAACAAGGCTGCTGACACAGATTTAATTATTTCCAAAATTAGCTCTGCCAACAGTATTTCAGTGGCAATATCAGGGGTGCCTAATTTCAACAACCTCCATTGATCCGTTGTAATCCTTCTAAAAAAGGATTCAATTGCTGGTAGAACAGTATCTACGTTTATCTCCGGCATTTCCTCAGCCCGTGTTTTTTCTGGTGTAGACATGATGATTCTTGCTGTATTATTAATCTTGATTATTTTTGATGCAATGTATTGGTCCGTAATATGCTAGCACGCTGCTCCGGTCTCGCTCAAGTGTTGTTTCCAGTAGGAATTCCCTGTAAGAATGAAGACAAGTTGGATGATTCTTGCATGATAAGCCAAAGCAATCAAAGGAATTCTAGAATATGATGTCACATCAAAGGATTCAAAGTCAAGATCAAGGGAACTAATTGTTCCATATGCCCCACCCACACAAACAATGTCTGCTGCTTAGCAACCGTTGCTAGGCACTGGCAGAACCCTCTTATTTAATAATAATGATAATAACAATATTATATAATACAAATTTTTAGAATTAAAACATAAGACAGTAGTGAATAATATCCATTCCAGTTTTTCAGAGTCAAAGTAACATCTTTTGTTGGACCAATAGTCCAAAACCTAAAGGTTTTCAAGTTTTTCTCAATTGTATGTATACACACAACAATGTAATTATGCACACAGTTCTATAAATCAGAAGCTCATATATCAACAACAAGCCCCCAAAATCCAAAACTCTTATCACAATTTAATTGAGTCAATGCATTAAATTACATATACTGTATAAATCTATGATTTACCAAGAATGTATTCCTGTCAGGATGGGAAATTAACATCTGCCACCAGTCAATGGCGGGTACTTTTTTCAAAATGGCGTGTGACTTTGCCTTGTATACCAGCGACAGTGTCGGTAGGAGTGGTTTTCAGTGCTAGTCCTTGACATCGGTTTAAAAAATGTGGCAACATATCCCCGATGTTAGAAGGCCCTCCACCGAGCCAGCAGTAGCAACTGTTGAGGGCGAAGTAAAGAAAAAGAGAAGGTACGCCTACTTTTTCAAATAAGTGTCGAAGGGAAAACGAGGGAATGGTTAACCCACTAGGTTGATCAGACATACATTTAAATGCCCTCTCTAAGTAGACGGTATTACATGCTGCCGCTGGTAGGGGCAGCACGTTACAACTCAACCTACTTTCACTTAACTACGGTGTAAAGTTTAGACTCATTAAGATCTCCGTGATCTGCATAACGACAGTAGAGGAACGACAGTAATAACCTAAAATACCATTGTTACTGAGATTAAACTACATTCTGTTATACTTGCACTGAATACCGCATTCAACAGAAACATAACTCTTGCAGCGCGCATGACAACAGATGCGCAACATTAGCTCACACATAAAATAGCACCCTCGTGAATTAGCCTACTGTTGCTAGCGTAGCCTAGCCTACCCAGGGGTTAAAGTAGACATGGAGCTTAAGTTTGACAGTCAGTTCAAGGCTGTTGTCAAATCAAGTTTTTTCCACTTGAGGCAGCAGCCCAAAATAAAGCCAATACTGTCAAGACAGCACTTTGAGACGGTAATTTACGCCTTTGTTACCACTAGGCTGGATTACTGCAATGCACTTTATGTGGGAATAAGTGGGTCCTCCATCACCCGTCTCCAGATGGTACAGAATGCTTGCGCACGTCTTTTAACTGGCACTTACGTAAACATGAGCACATTTCTCCCATGTTAGCCTCACTCCACTGGCACCTATTGAATTTAGGATCCATTCAAAAAAAAAAAAAAATGCTTTTAAAGCCTTGAATGGTCTTGCCCTGCACTACTTCTCCTAGCTTATACACCCTTACGTTTGACACGCTCTCTCAGGTCAGATGATCAGCTGCTCCTGAGTGTGCCTTAAACTAAGTGGAAGGTCAAAGGGGACCGTGCCTTTGCCGTGTCTGCTCCAAATTTGTGGAATGATCTGCCTCTGCACGTTAAACAGGCCTCCTCTTTGTCTGTTTTTAAAATCACGTCTTAAAACCTATCTTTTCAATGTGGCCTTCAACACCTAGTAAGTTGTTGACTTCATTTACTGCATTTAATTATTTAGTTTACTTGTTTTTATTGTGCAGGTATTATTTTTACTTGTGTTACAATGTGATGTTTTTTTTTGTTTTTGTCTCCTGTACAAAAGTGATCCAAGTCTCATATCAAGTGCACTGCCATACAGGCTGGTAAAATTTGGCAAAAAAATTAATTGCACCATTGTACCATTACATAGCATTTTACCTTCTACTTTTTCAAAGGTGTGATGAGGTCACTTTGCACCCCGTCACCAACAAGGACAGTTCAAGGACAGTTCATACTTCTGCACGATTTCCTGCTACTGCCTCAACACTGACTTACTCGCTTTGCTGGTATTCCTCGTGGTCTTGAACTGGTCGTGAAATTATGTATTTGTGTTGGGATTTATGCTCTTAATTTCATGCTTTTTCTATAGGTGATAATTGCTGTTATTTTTGACAGATTTCAAGATTCACTGTTTAACAACTAAAGTTTTTATTCCGCTCTACCCTGCCTTGTAAGGATTTACTTTAGGATGACTTTTATAACATACTGTACTGACTTTTTTCGACATACTAAACTATGACTTTTTAATGACATTTTTTGACATGACTTTTTACACATACTATATATATACTCCAAACCTGCCTTCAATCCTCACTTCACATGGTATGAAAATTGAATGTTTATCCAATTACAGATATTTTAGTATTTTAATTGACAAATCTCTTTTCTTTTGCACATCATATTCAGCAGCTGGCAAAAAACATTAAAACTTAAACTAGGTTTTTACTTCACAAATCTATCTTTTGTCTGAATCTACAAAGAGGCTCGTCGCTGCCACTGTTCTGTCTGTACTTGACTATGGTGATGTTTTATACATGCATGCTTTGTCTCAAAGTTTATGGCTGACTTTTGCTGATTCAGTTGTGTATGTATGATGGTTTTGTGTATTTTGTGTTTGTGTGTATGTGTTGTGCTGCTGCCTGTCTTGGCCAGGACACTCCTGAAGAACTCTTGAGTCTTTTCCAGGTTAATAAAGGTAAAAAAAAACGTTTTTGTCATACTGTACAGTGCCTTTTTCTGACATACTATACTATGACGTTTTGTAACATACTATACTGACTTTTTTGACATACTATAATATGACTTTTTCGACATACAATACTATGACTATACTGACTTTTTGATAATTTTTTGAACGTACTATTACTTTTGATGACATACCATACTATGACTTTTTTATGACTTTTTTGAGATACTGTACTATGATTTTTTTGGACATAGTAAACTGACTTTTATGACATATTATACTATTACTTTTTAGGACTTTTTTTAAAATACTATACTATTACTGTTTTATGACTTTTTCGACATACTATACTATCGCTAAATGTTTTAGGCATTCAATATTAATACTGTTTTCAAAATACTATACTTTTACTTTTTCATGACTTTATGACATGCTGTACTATGATTTCTTTTGATGTACTATACTATGAATTTTTGTGATTATTGTCATAGTATGGCTTGTGTCGACATGCTGTACTATGACTTTTTCATGACTCTATAACATGCTATTCTGCGCCTTTTTTGAGATACTGTAATATGACTTTTTAACATGGTTTTTATGACTTTTTCAAAATTTACTATACTTTGACTTCTTAGGACATGTTATACTACTTTTTCATTAATTTTTTGACATATACTACAACCTTTTTATGACTTTTCAACTTTATTATTACTTTTTTTGCTATACAATGACCTTTTTGACATACTAAACTATGACTTCTGAGGAAATACTATACAATGAGTTTGACTTTTGTAAGACTTTTTTAGCGAACATGTCATATCTTTTTTTTTAATAAACTAAACTCATGATATTCATTTTCATGATTTTTTTCCTGACATACTAACAAATACTAAGGCTTTTTTTCGACAAACTAGAGTGACTTTTTTTGTCATACTATACTTACTACTAAACTGATGTTTTTATGACAGACTCCACTAAGACTTTTTGCAAACATGCTGTACTTTAACTATTTTGACATTTTTATGACATACTATACTATGACATATTTTTTTTACTTTTTTCAACATAATATACAATGACTTCTTATGACTTTGTTGAATTTGTATACTGTGACTTATTTTGACATATTATACTGACTTTTTATCACAAACTGATCTATGACTTTTTTTAACATACTGTATTATGACTTTTTTCTTATGACATGCTATACTATGAATCTTTTTACGTTTTTCGACATGCTATAACTATGACTATAACTTTGCTCATGACTCTTTTCGACATGCTATACTATGACTTTATTATGACTTTTTTGGCATACTATACTTTGACTTTTTTGACACACTATGCTATGACTTCTTATGACATTTTTTCAGCATCCTATAACTTTTTTTGACACACTATGCTAAAACTTTTTATGACTTTTCAACATACTATACTATGACTTTTTTTTAACATACTATGCTAAAGCTTTTTTTGACATGCTATACTGTGACTGTGTTTTTTTAACATACTATAGTATGACTAAGTCTTTTTTAACATACTAAGAGTTTTTCACATACTATACTAATACTTTTTTCAACATACTATTCTACGACTTTTTTTGACTGTTTTCAACATATTATACTATGACTTCTTAGGACACACTATACTATAAAAATGTCTTGACTTTTTTGACATACTAAACTATGACTAATTATGACACACTATACTATGAATTTTTCATGACTTTTTTTGACATGTTACACTATGACTTTTTTTTCGACATGTCAATTTTTGACCTTTGTATGACTTTTTTACTATACCATATCTTTTTTCAACTATTTTACTATGTTAACGTTTTTATGATTTTTAATAATCTAAGACTTTTTTCGACATACTATACAATGACTTAATGAGATTTTGTTTTGACGTACTATACTATGACTTTTTTTGACTTGGTATACTATGACTTCTTTCTACGTACTGTACGATGACTTTTTCCTACATACTGTACTTTTACTTTTTTGTGACTTTTTTTGACACGCTATACTATGACTTTTTATGACATACTAAACTATGAAGTTTTCAACTTACTATACTATAACTTTATTTGGCATACTATAATGTAATTTTTTTTGTCTTTTTGTGTTTTTTGCATACTGCATCAATACTGGTTTTGCAATACTATTCCACAACTTTTTACAACTTTTTTGACATACTTTTATTGCTTTTTTCAACATACTATACTATGACTTTTTTCAATGTACTACACTATGACTAATTATGACACTATACTGTGACTTTTTAATGACATTTTCTCGACATTCTGTACTAAAACTTTTTATGACTTACTTATGACTTTTTAACATCTTTTTTATGATTTTTGAAATAATATACTTTCACTTCTTGTGACATGCTATACTATGATTTTTTTTTTTTACATTTTTTGACATGCAATACTTTCAACATATACTATGACTCTTCTTATGACTCTTCGACACACTATACTATGACTCTTCTTATGACTCTTTTTGACATGCTATACTATGACTCTTCTTATGACTCTTTTTGACATGCTATACTATGACTCTTCTTATGACTCTTCGACACACTATACTATGACTCTTCTTATGACTCTTCGACACACTATACTATGACTCTTTTTATGACTGTTTTTGACATACTATACTATGACTCTTCTTATGACTCTTTTTGACATACTATACTATGACTCTTTTCAACATACTATACTATGACTCTTTTTGACATACTATACTATGACTCTTTTCAACACACTATACTATGACTTCTTATGACATGCTATACTATGAATCTTTTTACTTTTTTCAACATGCTACTCTATAACTTTTCTCATGACTCTTTTCAACATACTATACTATGACTTTATTATGACTTTTTTGGCATACTATACTTTGACTTTTTTGATGTACTATGCTATGACTTCTTATGACATACTGTATTATGACCTTTTCTTGACTTTTTTGACATACCATATTATGTCTTCATTATTTATTTTTTTGGAATGCTATATTATGACTTTTTTGACGTACTATACAATGACTTCTGATGAAATACTATACTATCGCTTTTTAATGATTTTTTTTTAATACAAACAATATTACTTTTCTTGAAATATTTTCTACATACTGTACTATAACTGTTTTCGACATGTTATACTATGACTTTTTACGACATACTATACTTTGACTTTTATATGACTTTTTTCACCTACTGTACTATGAAGTTTTCAACTTACTAGACTATAACTTTATTTGGCATACTATAATGTAATTCTTGTATGTCTTTTTGTGTTTTTGCATACTGCATCAATACTGTTTTCGCAATACTATTCCACATCTTTTTACGGCTTTTTTGACATACTATACTATGACTAACCATGTCACACTATACTGTGACTTTTTAATGACATTTTTTTGACATTCTGTACTAAAACTTTTTATGACTTTATAACATCTTTTTTATGATTTTTGAGATAATATACTTTCACTTCTTATGACATGCTATACTATGATTTGTTTTTACATTTTTCAAAATGCAATACTTCAACTTTTTCATGACTTTTTCAACATATACTATGACTCTTATTACTCTTTTCGACATACTATACTATGACTCTTCTAATGACTCTTTTCGACACACTATACTATGACTCTTCTTATGACTCTTTTTGACATTCTATACTATGACTTCTTATGACATGCTATACTATGACTCTTTTCGACTTACTATACTATGACTCTTCTAATGACTCTTTTCGACACACTATACTATGACTCTTCTAATGACTCTTTTCGACACACTATACTATGACTCTTCTAATGACTCTTTTTGACATACTATACTATGACTTCTTATGACATGCTATACTATGACTCTTTTCGACTTACTATACTATGACTTTTTTTCGACACACTATACTATGACTTCTTATGACATGCTATACTATGACTCTTTTCGACTTACTATACTATGACTTTTTTTCGACACACTATACTATAACTTCTTATGACATGCTATACTATGAATCTTTTTACTTTTTTCGACATGCTACTCTATAACTTTTCTCATGACTCTTTTTGACATACTATACTATGACTTTATTATGACTTTTTTGGCATACTATACTTTGACTTTTTTCGACATACAATACTATTACTTTCGTTGAAATATTTTCTACATACTGTACTATAACTGTTTTCGACATGTTATGACTTTTTATGACACACTATACTTTGACTTTTATATGACTTTTTTGACATACTATACTATGAGGTTTTCAACTTACTATACTAACTTTATTTTGTATACTATAATGTAATTTTTTATATCTTTTTTGTGTTATTGCATACTACATTATCTTTTTGTGTTTTTGCATACTGCATTAATGCTTTTTTCGAAATACTATTCCACAACTTTTTTAACATACTATACTATGACTTTTTTTTAACTTTTTTTGACATACTATACTATGACTTTTATTGACTTTTTTCGACATACTATACTATGACTTTTTTATGACATACTATACTATGACTTTTTTCAACGTACTATACTATGAGTTTTTTATGACATACTATACTATGACTTTTTTCAACGTACTATACTATGATTAATTATGACACACTATACTGTGACTTTTTAATGACGTTTTCTCGACATTCTGTACTGTAACTTTTTATGACTTACTTGTGACTTTTTAACATCTTTTTTATGACTTTTGAGGTAATATACTTTCACTTCTTATGACATGCTATACTATGAATTTTTTTAAACATTTTTTGACATGCAATACTTCAACTTTTTCATGACTTTTTTCAACATATACTATGACTCTTCTTATGACTCTTTGACATACTATACTATGACTCTTTTCGACTTACTATACTATGACTTTTTTTCAACACACTATACTATGACTTCTTATGACATTCTATACAATGAATCTTTTTACTTTTTTCGACATGCTACGCTAACTTTTCTCATGAGTCTTTTCGACATACTATACTATGACTTTATTCTGACTTTTTTTGGCATACTATAACTTTTTTCGACATATAACTTTTTTGACACTATATACTAAGACTTTTTATGACATTTCGACATACTATCAATCTTTGACTTTTGTAAGACTTTTTTTTACCAACTATACTATATCTTTTTTCAACAAACTATGTTGCTATGTCAACGTTTTTATGATTTTTTTTTTCCAACATATTAATCTAAGACTTTTTTCGACATACTATACTATGACTTAATAAGCCTTTATTTTGACGTACTACACTATGATTTTTTTTGAATAGGTATACTATGACTTCTTTTGACATACTGTACGATTACTTTTTCCGAGATACTGTACTTTTAATTTTAAGTGACTTTTTTTGACATACTATAACCTTTTGATGACTTTTTTCAACATAGTATACTATAATTTATTATGACTTTTTCGACATGCTATGACTATACCATACTTATGACTTTTTTTACATCTTTTTATGACTTTTTTTCGATTTACTATACTATGACTTCTTACAACTTTTTTGACACACTATACTATGACTATTTGACATATTTATTACATTTATAACATCTTTTTATGACTTTCAACATATCATACTGTGACTTTTTTAAACTATGCCTTTTAACGACATACTTTATGATGACTATACTATACCGTGACTTTTTTGTCATGCAGTACAATGACTGACTTTTTTGACATACTATACTTTGTCTTTTTATGACTTTTTTCAAGGTATTATTCTAAGATTTCTTATAACATACTATACTATGATTTTTTTGACATACTATTTTATGACTTTTTTACAACTTCTGTTGACATACTATGACTTTTTTCAACATACCTATGACTTTTTAGACACACTATACTATGACTTTTTTCAACATACTATACTATCACATTTATCAACATACTATACTATGACTTTTTTCAGCATACTATACTTTGACTTTTTAGGACTTTTTTCGACATACTATACTGTGACTTTTTATAATTTTCCATTACAAACTAAACAACTTTTTTGACATGCAGTACTATGACATTTTTAACATACTATACTTTGACTTTTCAGACATACTATACTGTCTTTATTATGACCTTTTTCAACATACTAAATTCAACAAATACTTTTTTGACATACTATTTTATGACTTCTTTACAACTTTTGTTGACATATGATTTTTTTTGACCTACCTATGAATTTTTTAAGACTTTTTTTCGACATACTATACTATGAGTTTTTTTCAGCATGCAATACTATTACTTTTAGTTTTTTTCAAAATACTATACTATTACTTTTCATGACTTTTTTTGACTTCTTCTGACATGTTCTACTGTGACTTTTTATGACTTTTCATTACAAACTAAATTTTTTGACATACAGTACTATGACATTTTAGACATACTATACTTTGACTTTTTTCAACATACTTTATTATGATTTTTTGCATACTATACTAAGATTTGTTTTAACTTTTTTATTATGATTTTTTTACAACATACTATACTATAATTGCCTTTTCAACATAAGCCTACTACACTATAAATTTACTATGACTTCTTTCAACATACTATACTGACTTTTATCTACATAACATACTAGGGTTTTTTAGACATACAACTTTTTTTGACATACTATACTATGAATTTTTATGACTTTTTCAGCATACTACAATGACTTATCACTTTTTTCACCATACTATACCATAACGTTTTTCGACATACTGCACTAGCATTTTTTTTATGACTTTTTTCAACGTAATGAAGCACTGTATGACTTTAACCCTGATACTTGCCATCTAATCATTGTCCAGTCGACCTTTAAAATATGTAGATATGTGTTTTGTATTTAACAGAAAAATACATCAACACCACTTTAATGTTTGTAAACAAAGTTTTACTGATACAGTTAAGAATATTGATACAGCAATGTAAAGCTACCATAATGCACATACCTATGGACTTATGAATCATAATGGGCACTAGATGGATTATAATAAATAGTTGAACACAATATCTGTACACAGAAACATTGCCCCATAATCCATAGAAATGTACATATACCAGTACAACATTCATAATTCCATAAATTTATGGATGACGAATCCTCCAAAATAAAATAGATATCCTCCATTTGTATGCCTTTCTTTACTTCTATTTTTTGAAATAAACACAAGCAACCACTGAATTTATAAGGAATTATGTACAGGTTCCTAAATAAGAAACTCCATAAAGGCACAATTGTCTATACAACATGTACAAAAAGGAAATTGTCTGGAGCTGACAATAAAGAAAGAAAATGATTGGTCATTATTATAATTATGATTGCACATACGATATGAATGTCAGCATCTGTGCTTTGAAAGGTGATTTGCAAGGAAACAAACCCCTAAAAAGTGTTTTCAGTCTTACAAAGTGACAAGAATTACAAAAAGGGAACCAGAAGAGCTTTTCATGTGGGGTTTTTAGGTAGCAATGACCAGTCTGTCTTCATCATCACTGGATACCTCATTGTAGTCATCAATTACCTTCTGCCAACTGGTCACTGGCGGTGGTCTTGGAGGTGCAGGATCACTGGCTCCTTCAACTGATGACTCTTTAGCACTGTCTGCTTGTCTGTCAGGAGCTGGTGACCGATGCTGCTGGGGGGATTTATCCTTTTCTTGCCTCTCCATAGTCTGTGTGAGCTCTGCTCTGCTACTGCCTTCAGGACTAGGCCTGCTGTCTGAGGTCACTTCTGGGAAGCTACTGACCTTAAAAGAGGCGGGCGGTAAAGCAGGCAGCATGCAACTCCTTAAAGAACCCAGCCAATGTTCACTTTGAGATGGCTGTACTCCCGGAGCTTCAGGACTGCCCTGTCTCTCTGAGAACCCAGGGACAGGACTGAGGGTGGACAGAGGGCTGAGAGAAGGAATGATGGCCGGCAGGGCGATGTTTACTATCTGCAGACCTGGGACGTGTGTCTGGGGGCCGGTGCTGCTTTGTGAGGTGGGGTTGGCAGCTAAAACCTGCAGGGTGGCATTGAGGGTGAGCCCTTGCTGAGACAGTAGCTGGGTGGATGCCAGGCCCGTATTAGTCAGCCCCATGAGGTTAAGTGTCTCCAGACCTACTGGCTGTATTGTTGGAGCCGGCAGGCCAGTGACCTGCCCTAAGGGGAAGCAGGGCACCACACTACTGATTGGTTCCTGGACAACAAGAGGCTGGGTTTGAAAACCCTCTAGATGTGGTGGAGTGTTGGAAGCTGGTAATGGGCTTGTGTTCCTGTGAATGACGCTCACTGCTGGGATGGTGAGCTGCAAGGGGCCAGCTTGGATTGGTACGAAGGTGGAGTAAGCTGCCAGGCCAGCAGGCACCAGCTGGATCCCTCCAACTGGGACCATACTGTAAGAGGAACGAGAGGGCTGCTGGGAGTGCAGGGGCAGGTGACTGAACAGGTGGGTCTGGGTGTCTGTTCCTGGTGTTTGGGTCAGACCCTGTGGGGGAAAGTGCATGAGACCTTGAGAAGGATAAGAGGACGTCTGAGTGCTGCGGTTCACTGGTATGCCCGATTCAGTGACTGCCACAGCAAGAGGTGCCGAAGTGTCCTGTGAAAAAGGAGACATTATTAAATTATTTCTTGACTTTACTATGGCAAAATCCTAAAAGATTTAAAGAGGTTGATGATATGATATGATATTTTATTTGCGTGTCATGCTACTAAGTGGCCCATCCCGGAATGACATGACACCAATACAAAAGTAATTTAATCCACTGATTCCGGTCTAATGTCCACACACAACATACACTACTTTGCAGAGGATCATCGATGCAAAGAAGTCTTCCTTTTTGTCCATGCATGTTCTAAAAGGTTTGCAAATAAAAACGTTTCATGTTTAAACAACCAAACTAACAGATCTTTATCTTTCCTCATCTCTTTTAATTCAACTTTGTTAAATAACTGCAATCTTAAATCATGAAAATTTGGAAAACACAAAGAAAAATTAACTTAATTTTCAATTTCATTGAGATCACATGAATAACACAGTCTGTCTTCCTCACTAGTGCCCGACCAACATCCTGTTTCAATATGGAGAGGGTGTACACTATACTTGAACTGAGCACACACACACAGATCTTTTCACCTTGAACATTTTATATTTTACATATTTCTCAATACCAAGCTCATTTGTCATCAATAAATAAATTCTAAGTTTTGGTTTGTAAAAAATCTTAACAGTCCACTGCTGAAAAACTATCTACCTTTTCTCGCATAAAATATAGTTCTTAAAATCCTGTCCTCTGAAATAACAGGTGGATATCCTCAGCCCAAGGCCCACCCATCTGCATGTCCCATATTAATATTTTCTTACATAATCTAATGTCACTCATATCACAAAAGATATTCCATTATCGGCACATGGATACTACCCAGTGGAGTTTATAAAACAGTTAAAGTGAAATAGTATTTGGATCTATCCACCGAGAGTAATCAGAATCAATAAGATTTGTCACCTTTTTCAGAGCATTCAAAGCAGCTTTGTTGAAGTGCCTCACATGCAGGATTTAAAGTACTGGTGTGGATATGAAAGAAGGGAGGCGGGCAGGCAAGTAGGGGTGGAGAGAGACATAATGAGAATACATGGGTCTCACCTGGGCTAGCTTGGAGCTCTTGCTTGGCACTGGGGGACTAGGGGGCACATCAAAGTCAGGGTAGTCGATGGACATCTGCCTGCATGGGGACACTGGGCTCATCATGTGCACTGACTCTGTGTCTGAGGTGTAGGAGTCGGATGGGATGGTAACAGGCGGAGGAGAGTAAGGGAAGCGCATTGAGCTGTAGCAGGACCCAGAGATAGACATTTGCTTGCTCAGGGAAACAGGGCTCATCATGGGGACAGATTCAGAGTCGGATGTGTGGGATTCGGGAGCTGGAGTCTGGGAGAGAGTAAAGGCGACTGTGCTGATTGACATCTGGGCTAGGAGGGCGCTAGGAGGGACTTCAGCCTCTTTGGAATGGATATGCTGAGGGCTGGCAGAGACGGAAGGGTTGGTGGACAGGCCAGACTCTGCCTGGCTGTCCTCCTCTTCCTCTTCGTTATCATCATTCTCCTCATCATCAGGGCCATCGGAGTCGTCACCATCTGAATCTTGGCGGTCAACGCTGCTCACCTGACTCCGGTCTCCTGTGGATGAGAGAATACGTAAGAAGGAAGACTATTCTTGGTATTCTGCAGAACATATTAGTAATCAAAGCTGGCATAAAATATATAAGCTCTTTGGTAGTACTGAACCATTTTCATTCATTAAAGATTTATGATCATGAAGGTTTTGTTCACACTAAGTGATGTTTTCTGCTCCTGCTGCAGTGTTTCAGACCCTAGACCACCCTGCAGCCCCTTGCTCCATCACAGGCACAGGAGGAAAAACAAATATGGTCTTAAGAGACTGGGACCATAGAATGCTTTCAGGCAGCTTCTCGCACTCTTTTTTTTCTTTCTAAAATTAGACGCAGCAATTTCCTCTTTCTAAACGCTGTGCATGCCGCCCACATGCGCTTTGAGTTAACAGAGAAAGAAGCTGCATTTAGAATTTCTAATTAGACCATGGCAAAGCTATTGATCGACATAGCAACAGAGCACAAGCGGGGGCAATCCGTGTTTTATAGCTCATGTCATTAACAGAACTATTAAAAGAAGGGTAATCCTGTTGTTTATAAGGAAATCAAATTTTGAACACGCAAGTATCCTTCTGTATTCCCCTCTAGGCTGCATAGTTAAGCAATGTACCTGAGTCCTCTGCATCCTGATCATCAATGAGACCCGCAGGAATCCCCATCTCCATGCATTTCTTACTGTGGGCCTTGGATTTCATGTGCTTGGTCAGATTTCCTGCAAGAAGAGAGGCAGTGAGGTCTTGCTGGTGGGTGGAGCTCAAACAATTGCACAGAAGGAGTTTATGTAAGGAAATGTGGTGTTTGGGCAAGCTGTATATAAAGGGTGAGTAACTGATAAAGACATTTTTAAATGAACGTGGGTTGCTCTGACACCAAGTACTGTTCTGCAGTGTGGCGTGGGTTGGCAAGTTCGATAAAGAATGGTGAATCATACTGTCTTGGTTTAGGGGATGGTGAAACAACATCTTTCATTTTATAAAAAGGAAGATGTTCTAGCAGTTGAAGTTTATTAAGCATATATCCTCTCTGATGTAAATTATGTGATAAAAGTGATTTTATGTTCAGTTGTAATATCAGTGTAACAAAATTGTATTTACAATTTTTGGCACCATCATGGTGTAAATGTTTCCAGTAATTTCGAACCACATATTTAAAAGATTAGATTACATTTTGAGGAATCACATATATGGATAAGATCTGGATCATTACATGCACAATATTTAAGTTATTTTTTTATAATGGTTTTTATGTATTTATTTGATTTTGTGTAACTGGTTATTGTGAAAGTTTTGAGACTCTTACACTTCTCTATACCTCTATCATATCATGAGATTTATAGCTCTGAACACTGATCAACTACTGAGCTCTAACCTTTTGTCTTGAAAGAGAAGTTGCAGTGGACACAGTGGTATGGCCGGACGTCCGAGTGGGTGCGGATGTGTTTGCGTAGCATGCTTGGCTTCTTGCAACGGATCCCACATTCTTCACATATGTATTTACCGCGTCCACGTCCACGGACGTAAATATACTCTTCATTAGATTTGTATCTGTGGGGTTGCAATAGAACCATGAGACACACGTAAGATAGGAAGACATAAGATCAAATAAATACATTCAAAATGTATTACACAATGAATGAATCGTTTTCAAATCATACCCGCCATCAAATATTTTGACCCGTCTTGGTTCTGTTTTAGATACCACGTCCTTGTCTGGCTCGTTGCTGGCCTGAGTTTCTGGTTGCACTTTATTTCTGGTTTCAGCTGATATAGACTTCTGGGTTATTGGCACCTGCAGAAAGAAGAAGTGATTGATGTATTTACTGATTTGATTTAAGAAACAAGACAGCAATATAAGAGAAAAAAACTTTGCATTCATTCTTACCCTGGGCATAACGTCTTTTAGCTGGCCTGAGTAAGACAAGATGTCAGATTTCCCGCTCGTTCTTATGGCTGAGGTGTAGTGTATTTTCTTGGAACTCTGCTTGGAGTCAAACAGAGACATGACCACCTTGGTGGGCAACCCAAGAGGGTTATGGTTGTTGGGGCTGACAGTCCAGACAGCATATGCTGAAGTCTTCAGGTCAGTCTGTGGAACATGAAGAGGTTTCCTCTTCATCAAGAAACACCATGTAAAAGTGGTGGCAGTCTTTAGGCTTGGAAAAGACAGGCGATGACTGTCTTTTGTGTTAACCACAGACACAGATGTGGTCAGTTTCACCTGGCCACCATGGAAACTGGATGGCCTAATAGGAGATTTGGCAGGAGTCCATCTCTGTTCCTCAACTTTCTCTTGGGGTTTTAGAGTGTTATTAGCTGACATGGAGGTGCCCTGGCTACCAAATGTAGTATTCCGTGCAGGGCCTGCCTCCTCATGAATAACAGTGCTTGTGTCTTTCTTTAGCCCAGCACTGTCAGGTGACATAGGCTTAACATCATCAGTAGCCTGTGAGTCCTTCTCACCATCGGTTGTAACTTGTGGCAGAGGTGGGGCTTCAGTCTCAATAGGACTGTCAACCGGTTCAGTTGTGCAAACCTGCCTAACAAGTGTTAGCTTCCGCTGCCTGGTAACATCTGACATCTTGCAATTAAGATAATTGACTGACCTGCCATCAGTTAGACAGGCCACACCATGCTCATCCTTAGCCCGTTTTTGGTGCTTCTCCATGTAGATGTCTAAGCTGTTGGCAGGTGACAGCATTCGTTTACTTGAGGCAGTGGGTTCCTGCTGTGGGCATAGAGTCACTGATGCCAGTTTCTTTGTGCTAACTGTTTGAATTTGAGTCCCATCCTTCTTTGCAGTTGGCACAGCATGATTATCACTCTCTACACTGTGAGTGGATGACAAGCTATTTGTTTTGGACACAGAGGGAGCAGGGTGCATCTGCTCATGAGTTATGAGGATTTGTGGCAATGGTATAGCACCTGTTTGGATCTGACCAATTGTGTCCCTTTGCTGCACACCTGACAAAAAAACAGTCTGTGCCTTAATCTCTGAGTTCTGTTGATTGGGTTGACCAACATATACATTTTTGAGTACATCTGACGATTTTGAAACGCTCAAAACTGGATTGGCAATAGGTATTGTTAAAACTGGCAAGGCTATCTGAGTTCCCTGTGTGCTGGAGAATGAGAAGGTTTGGCTTGCTCTCAGAGCAGGACACTGCAGTTGGTATTTGGGCACAAAACTTTTCTTCTCTTCAGGGTCGGCTGGTTTGTTTTGGACGTTCTCTCGACAAACTAAGATCTGGCTCAGCGGTTGTTGTAGCTTTTGGCATATTTGCACCCTTGATGTTTGATGCCACGGGTGTGGAAGGCCATGGACTTGAGGCTGCTGAGTTAGGCTACCCAAATGAATGCTTTGCACAATTTGCTCATTCTTTTGCAAGGGTGCTTCTCCAGTATGCAGAATAAAAGGCTGAGCCATTGTGCGCCTATTGGCAATGTGAATCTGCTGGGATCTATTCTGCTTCAAAGAGCTAACATTTGTAATGGGGGGTTTATCTAGAGGTATGACAGTTTTACGAACCGGTTGCTGACTTTCGGGGCCTATCTTTAAAGACATTTGACGAACTAATGGCCCCCGCCTCCTTTCAATTAGTGGCACCTGGGCAACTTGGAAGATTTGTCCACTTTTTGGCTGGCCAGCAGGTGACAGAGATCTGCTGGGAGATACATTGCCACAGTCAAAGGACTTGCTACGATAGTCACATGAAATCTCTACAGAGGGTTGAGTGCAGGTGATCTGTTCAGATGCGGCACGCCTCATCATTCCAGGCACACCGAGGGTGTTGAAGGCTGTTGGCAAACCTTGAGGCTCTGGAACTTTGCTGACGCACTCCCCTCTAGAAGGGCTTTCTGACCTAGATGTCTCATCTCTGTCAAAAGAGGCTGAGATGCTGGAACAACGAGAAAGACTACTGTCCCTGCTGAGGCTTCGAGAGAGGCTGGACTCAAAACTGGATTCAGCTGAGGAGTTGTCCATTTGAGCTAGACGAATTCTTTTCTTTTTTGGTGGAAGTTTCTCCGCTGGTAACTTCGACAAACTCTCACTTCTCGGCGGCCAGTTGAACTGATCTGCAGGCTTATCTGCTGGCTCAGTAGTCTGGGTTTCGTGTTCTCTGTCAGGCTCCTCTGTGACCAGAATCTCAGGAACTTGGATGTTATTTTGACGAACCAAACGAGACTGATGGACAGGAGTAGAGTTTTCACCAGTTGCTGCTATGGAGCCATCAGTGCATTGTTCCTTACTTTGATTTCCATAGTCAGAACTCTTGGGTTTGGAAATGTTTTCATGGTAGCGTTCGGCTGAGACATTTACTAATGCATCCGTTTTGAGTTTGGTGAGGGGATCCTTCTCCAAAATATCAACAGGAGAGGCCCTGTCAATCGATTCCGTCTCAAATGAATTGGGTCTGCTGAGAGAGTTGGTGTGTCTAATTACTGAAGTACCACTGCCTTGCCTTTGCAAGTCTCCTTTAGGAGAAGTGCTGATCTGGGTCTCTCGTATTGGTGACAGTCTAGAATCTGAAGTATTATTACCTCTTGCTACGAGCTGAATCTGAGTTAGCTTTGACTGGTTGTTTTTGGGCTGTATGTCTACTATTACAGCATGCTGAGAAAAGGTCTGTCTGTCCAGAGCTGTTGGCAGCTCAAAACTAACTGAACAAGGTGGAATGGTGTCAGTGGGAGATTGATCATCCTCATCGCCAACGCTTTTCATTTTCCTTCTCTTCCTAATTGATGTCTGTTGATCAGGTACTCCTGAGCCACTAGTTGATCTAGGGACTATGGGCTGCATTATGTTAACGTGACAAACATCTTGATCAGTTTCTTTAGCCGTAATCGGCTTGTTTTTTGGACCATGAAGTTCAGAGCAATAGAATTTCTTGTGAGTTTCAAAATTCTCTAACTTTCTGTAGCGATTACGACACGTTTCACACTCATACATTGTGCCTTTATTCTGCTGAGGCTTTCTGTTTCTGTCCTGACTATGCTCAAAAGATTTGCTTCTTTTTATCAGCTCTGTGGAATTGCCTAGACCATGATAGCCCTCATCCATAGAGCGTACAGTAGGGAGGCCATGCCCATCATTTGTGGTAAAGTCCTCCACTGCTGCTTGTCTGACTAAGGTACGAGAATGTATTGCTGGATTTGGGGTTAATGGGGTTGATGAAAATACATCATCATTAAACAAACTTATTTTGTCATCAAATGATTGGCAAATTCGCAGAGGATGGGGGAGGGGGGGCACATTAAGGGGAAGAGCAGAGTGTCCAGGTGTAGTAGGCATAGAGTTACTTCTTGTTATTGGCAAACAATCCATTGGTGGGTATTGAGAAGGTACAGAGAGAAGAAATACTGGCTTTGATTTATCTGTAGGCGTGAATGGGGACTTGGGGATGTCTGAGCTGGAACTTGACCTTCTTCCCATTGGTTTAAGATCAAACTGAAAAGAGTCTTTAAATATGTATGATTTAGGGGAGTCTATGCTACCTCTCCTTGAGAGAGATGTCCTCCTTGGCTTTACACTGTCCAGCTGCTTGTTGTCAACAACTGCCTCATTATCAGATATCAACTTTGAAATGCGTTCTTCCAGAGACAGTGCTTTGGCTTCTAATGGTGGACGCATCTGTCCTTCTGTGGCTTGTGACGTTTGCTCAGCTGCTACATGCATTACTGTAGCAACCGCATGAGGGACATGGGGAAGAGTATTCTTGGCAATGTCAATGTCCCCTGGTGGAGTTATCTTAACAAATGGGCTGGGTGGACTCATTGCCTGGTCAGCGCTTTCAGAACGTGAGAAGTAGCCAGAATCTGTACTTCCCAAACTGCGAGGACTTAGTAGACACTTGACCTGCTGCTGTTGGGAGAAGTCTGTTGCTTGTTGCCTTTGAAGCTGAGCATGTCCACCCAACAGAGGAGACTTGCACTGTTGATCTTCATCTTCGCTTACAGTATCGAGTGAGGGATTTGTACCATCCACCTCTTTAAGAGATGACAAGACTGTCAAGCTTGATCTCATGTTGGCAGTCTGGAACTCTCGTTGCCGTTGTGCAGCCGCTTGCTCAGGTGCTGCACATGTAACTCTTGGGCTATCTGCCCTCAAAGGGGAGACATTAACTGGGTATACAACAACTTTTGGAAGGGCAGCTGTCCCTTTGGGTTCCCGCGTCCTCTGATCTGGGGCTGGTTTAATTGACTCTAACACAGCTGATGAGTCTGCTTCCTCGTGGCTTGCTTGAGTTGTACCTGCACTCCGTAAACTATTTTCAGACAAAGCTGTGACACTGCTCTGTGATGAGTCAGGGTCCAAGTCTGCAGTGCTACCATCCTCATCACTGTCACCACTCTCCTCTGCCTCTGAATGTGTTCCTAGGGCTTTGTCGGATTCTTGAGAAAGCGATCCACCTCCAGATTCAGAGCGTGCAATGAGACCAAGTTTTATAGCATGAGCATGTGATTTCTTGTGCTTGTACAAGTTGCTCTTGGTTTTGAATGAGAAGCCACAAGTAACACAAGGATATGGTCTTTCTCCTGTGTGAGACCTGATGTGTTTGAGCAACACACTGGGTTTTGCACATGCCCGACTGCAGTATTCACAAACATACTTTCCTGGCTTCTTAGGCTTTTGGTCCTTAAAAACCTGATCAGCACCAAAATTCATTAAAGTGGTCATCTGAACTTGGTTGCTGCCAGGTGTAACTGGGACCTGAATGGTGCTGGGAACACTTGCTGAGAGGGACTGGCACGTGTGCACAACTGGCGGTTGACTTTGTGGCAAAGCATTGGAGCCTGAGGGAACAGGTGCATGGGTTATAGTGGATGGTCCGGTATTAAAGCTCATGTGCAAGCTGGGCTTTTCTGGATTTGAAGCAACATGCATAAAATGCGGTGTAGCGAGAGGAGAGGACTGCATTGGAGTACCCTGTGTAGATGCCTGCACGTTTCCCTGTAGTGGTCCTGAAATGCCAATAAAGTTGCCTTGTTTGTCAATATAATAAGTCTGCATACCAGAAGGTTGGTTCTGGAGACCAACATTGACAGCTGGCATTGTTGTTAATTCACCACTTGATTGAGCATTAAGGGTGGAAGCTGGTATTGCAATGGCTGTGACCTGCAAGGAGTTTTTCCTCTCAGCTAGTGTACTAAAGTCAGGCTCCATGGCCTTCAGTAGAACATCAAGTGAAGCACTGCTGTGGTAAGGATCTCCCTCAAAGCTGGGCTTTTGGCTCTTGCTGTCTTTGGACTGAAACACTTCAATCAACGAGCCCTCCTCACCATCAGTGGGCTCAAGTGATGGTGGTCTAGAAGACGTTTCTTCTTGCTTTACCCTTTCAGTGTCAGTGGAAGGTGACCCCTTGTGTGGGGATGCGGCAACTGGTTGGGCATAATTTGGGTCTCTTTTTTCACTGGGTGATGTTGGAGGATTGTGGGATGGACTGTTGGAATAGGAGCAGCAAGAAGAAGGTGCAGATTCCTTGGACAATGCTCCGTGGAGCGCAGTTTGAGATGTTTTCAACTGCAGGGGCTTCTTCACCGGAGATTTTGGAATTTTCTCTAGAGGATTCTCTACAACAACCTTTTTCCTCTTCAGGCCTTTTATGTTATCTGCATTTCTCTGACTACTTTCAGATATCCCTGTGGGAGAAAGAGACAGAAATGCACAGTTAGTACAACAACACCATCTGTCTCCAAACTTTCCCAACGCTTTACTAAATGGGCAGATTAAGCTTAAAAGTCCCCTCTGAGAAAATAAATTCCTGTGCTGAATTGTTAAAATGTTCTTATTGGCTTATTAACCTAATATAATTTAATTTGTAACTAGAGACTGCAGATAGACCTTTTAGAAATGTTGTCATTTGGTTTTAACTAGTGCCCATTTCCAAATTATTATAATAGTGGCAAATAGAGAGGCCACCAACACCTAAAGCTATGGTACTTGGTATTTTTTTACTAGTCATTTATATAACTGTTAATTAAACATTTATATTATTTAATATGATTTATATATGATTTATATTCCTAATTTGCATCAACAGTTTAGCACATAAAAGAAAACAGTGGGAGCAATTTATCGCCTCAATAATAAACTAATTTATTCTGATATTTAGCATTGATTGATAAGCATCAACTGATCAAATTACTATACTTGTCATTTATTGGTAACAGATGTTTTTTAAAACTTTCAGCAGACATATTTTGTTTAGGTTTGGTTTTATATAGGGTTTACACTGCTGAACTTTCAGACTGAATCAAAACTAATATTCTAGTTTGCTTCTCTTAATTATACAGTCATCTTGAAACCAGCAATTTAATGTTGATGAACATGCAGAATAATAACAATAGTGCAAAATAATAACATTATCTATGTTGCTGTTATACAAAAAAAAAATCTTGTACTCATCAGCTATTTTAAGTTTTCTAAATTAAAGATAAAGAGCAAAACCTGCCACATTAAATTTCTGAAAAGCTTTCACTTAAAGGTGAATGCTTTAACTCTGTATTTTAATTGAGTTTATTAAGAATTTCTTTTGTTAAAATTGGATGAGCATATATTCTCTAATTTAGACACATCACCCTTACCTTTAATTATTTGCTGTGTGACTAATACTATAGAGGCCTACGCTTCATTACATAAGTAAAGCATATTTTTGTTCCTTTTTTGCTTGATGCACGGAGACTCAGCTGATCAGAAAATGTAAGTGCACTCCAAACTGCATTTCAATAACAAAGTAGCACTTTTTTTACAAAGGGCACACCCATACCATGGTGTCCCATAAGGTATCGAGTTGGCCATGCAATAGTGATTCAGGCATGTTCTTTTAAGGACATGTTGCATAAGATTAGCTGTGCCCTGTCACAGTTTCCTGGCTTGGTAGGTATTTCCCAAGATGAGGTCAGGGTTCCTTCAAGGTCTCCACCATAATTAGATTGAGGAACGCCTTGTCTTTACGTAAGGTAATCCATTCGCCACACAAACATGCAACCATTTTAAAGCAGCACACAACCAATGTGACATGCTCTCAAAGCCAAACCCTGTGATTTTTAATAACTCGTCTTACATAGAAACACATTTCTTTCAACTGAAGCTGAAAGACGTGGGAAAAGGATTAGTTCTTCTTACCCACAACTAGGACAAAGTCTGCAAAAGAGATTCCATGACTTTGCCACAACTTTTCCATTATAATAAAGTACTTTATAAACAAACATATGTCACTGTCTGTCTTCAGCTGCAACTTTTATTGTTAGAAAAAGCTGTTTAGGCTATTGTCAGGGAAAACATAAAACTAATCAAATCAGCAAATTCTGTTCCGATACAATTTTCCTCCCCTATCTTACCATATGAAGCTTGTGATTTTAATGCAGAATAAAGATGGTAGTGTGAAAGAGCTACTGACAGAATCACTGTCTTTTTATAGGCGGTTGTCAGAGGGATTAACCTTTGACATGTAGGCACGGACATCAATATCTGCTGTAATTTTGGAGAGAGACTGAGATATTCTTATTTGTGCTCTTTCTATTTAGTGTATCCACCCGATCTCAACTACAATGGCTAATTCAATCAAAGCTTGCATGTCCTGCAAATAAGCTGGGCGTTTCAAAAAGCACCATGTTGCAGTATCAAGTTAAGCTCAGCTTAAACCGAGACATTTTCTGGATGAAGATTTCTTTCTTTGCAGCAACATATTTAACTGTAAAATTTAACAGTTTCAAATAATAATTATGTCAGGTTTGCTAAAAACACAAGAGCACATTCAGGGCAAAGATATTAAAATACATAAATAAACCAATAATGAAGTTTAATTAAATTACAACTAAATAAAGGACAATTTTGACAAACCAATGCTACAATCTAATAAATATCTTTTGCACAACTGACAAAATACACTTTACATTCCAGACCAGTGAATACCATTTATTTTGTGCTTTCCACAAAAAAACTAATTTGAGCATTTTATTCCTATTCTACCAACCTCCATTCAAATGAAAGAGGAAACATTTCACCCAAGTCTTGATAAAAGATCTCTTACCTTTCTGTGAGCCTTTGGGGTCTTTGAGCTCTTTCTGTGCCTCTTCGATTTTATCTGCAGGACAAGAACAGAAACCATTTTCAGCACAGATGCACACAGACTCTTGCTCCACAGCGAAGGCAGTACAGAATGTAACTAACGATGCTGGGGATGCTTCCCACACGGCTGCAGCAGGATGAACGTCTTTCAAATGAAAAACAGATATTCTTCCATAGCTGGGAGAGACTGAGCTATTACATTATGGAAACTACTGCAATTATGAAGGGGGCAAGTCTTGTGTGCACACACAATAACACAACCATGCAAGCACACCCACTTATATAAAATTAATAGCATAACTATGTATGATATACAGGTTAAGTTTGCAAACAAGTCAATATGGTGGGTTCATTCTCATTATCACAGAGCGAGCACTAACCCACAGGTCAATTTGCATGTTTAAATAGCATTTACACCCCTCTGGGAAGTTCTATTATACATCACAAACATCACCCACAATCCAGCAGGTGAAGAACCTGTTTATGTATAAACCATATGCATGTGTGGGAGGTGTCGCAGTATTCAATGTGTGTTACTGTAATCAATATTAATTATATACGCTGGCTCATTGTGGCGTGAATTTATTTAATTTTTATACACAGTGGAATAGAGGCTCCTGCAGGGTCACTACCACAGGCTGTGGGAGTATGTACATACATACATACATACATACATACATACATACATACATTTACAAGGTTCTTTAGTTTTTAATTTAAAAAAATGTAGTTTAGAGAACAGGCTAAATTGTAAATAATATAAATGGCAAGATATAAAACAAATATTTACAGTGCAAACTAACAGTTTGTATTTCTTATTACGTTGAGTAAATCTAGTGCATCATCAACAGCTTTTTGTAATTTGTTTCCGGAGGGTTAATCGTGAAACTCTGCCATTTCCGACGAAAGAGAGAGAGACAGTTTATGTTATATCAGCAAGCAAACTTTATCACAACTGCACACAATGTACTGCTTGCTGGCAAAGTGCTTATTTTAAAACGTTACTGACATAGACACTTTATATACGGATAACCCCGTCATTGTAACCAAAATATGTCTGAGTTTATTTGCAAAGCTTATGTCAGTGAACTAGCATGTTGCTGCTTGAAACACTGGCTACTATCAACACATAGGACGAGCTGACCAATCACAGTCCCTGCAGTCTGCGATGCCTTGACACAAAGTTCCAAGGTTTTGGAGGTGCATGTCGAGCTACGGCAGAGGGCTCGGAGAGAGGTTCGCGTTGATGCAGAGCAGTCTGCGGGGGTCCGTCGAGTGCCGTTGAGTCAACACAGAACCAGATCTGTGTTTTTGTTGTGTAAATCAATAAAAAAAAAGCAATGAGCCTTCTACCTGTTTTAAGTGCAAGTGTGCATGCAACACACTCACAATTAACCAGAGAAAAATAGACGATTACTAGAGAAACTCAGCATGTTTCTGCCTCCCATGATCATATAATTAGACGGAAGAATAAACCCTCTGTGGCTTCTGTGCCCTGCACATGACATTACGGTGCAAGACGAGTCCTCAAGGACCAACGGTAACAGTTTTGTCCTAGATTGCACAAATATTAATGGAGGGTGAAAGAGGATGTTCTTCTGTGGTTCCCAAAAAACACAGTGCAATGCCAGGAATACTCAGAGGAGGGGGTGGACACGAGCGGGCCACAGAAGAGGTCAGTAGATTATTTAAGTGTGTGTGTGTGTGTGTGTGTGTGTGTGTGTGTGTGTGTGTGTGTGTGTGTTGTGTGTGTGGCTGTGTGTTGTTGTGTGTGTCTGTCAGGAAACACAGCAAGCGAGGCTCATGAGGAGAGGCCAGAAGGCTTGTTTATGTCTTTGATAGAAAGGTAGGACATATAAAGGAACACCTTGCTAATAAAGGAATCAGGTAGGTTTTGTTTTCCTGGGAGCGACACACACAGAAAGGAAACTTCCCTCATGGTTACCACGGGTCGCCCTTACCGCTTCCTCAAGTAAATGTCTGTTATTGCAAAACCAATTGGAGATACTAAATGCTTATTTTAGTGGTTAGGAGGTTTGGAGGTAGATTTTTGCGAGCATATGCTTAATTGTTTGCACAGCTTGATACATATGTCTTGAGTTAGACCGCAATGGCAAACCGATGCATAAGTGATTACTGACCAACAAAAATCTTATTAGTGGTTGTGTATGGTAAGACAGCAGAATGTAAGCAGTTATAGATTGGATTGCATTTCTTACATAACAAGCCACAAAGAAGACCCCTTATGCTGAATGACAACCATGAAGTGAAGCTCTGGAGCATGGAAAAGAACAGGATACACCCAAATCAGTAGAAAAGGATCAGACAGCGTTAGCCTAAAAAAAAGGCCAAAGAAATATTCCATGCACAGTGCCCAAGTTATTAAAACAGCAGGGAATGATTATAGGGTCGTTCATATTTGCCTCATTATGGCTGTCGGGGTTGCTGAGGTGGTCTGGGTGATATTACACTACACATTTCACTATGGATGCTTTGAGACTTTTGATACGTCATCTGAAATCTGTGTAATTGTCCTGTAACCACAGGAAAACAGTAACAGGAATCTACACAAGTGTTGCATGTTGCCAGTAATGAAAACCAGAGCATATTGATTAAAACATGACCACGAAATTTGAGGAAAAACACAGTTTAAGGGTACTAAACATAAAAAAGGAGACACTTAAGTAAGTAAAAAGTTAAACTGTAAACGTGTAAACTGTTTACAAGTGTAGACTTTAAACAAAACAGAAAAACTTTAGAATACTGTACTTTACATACTGCAGACAAGTAACGCTGTGATTCTTTTTTGGTTAAGCTCCTTTCAACTAATACATGACACAAAAATGACCAATAATCTGCAAAGCACATTGAACCACTATCCACCAGAGGGATTTAGTACGCTTAAGTAGGCTGTAAGCAAAAAGCATGTGAAGCATCTGACTGTCTTTATTAATTTAGTAGAATATGAGTCAATACAGTCTTCTGATGCAACTTAAACATGTGGCTGTGCGTCTTACTTAAATCGCAGAAGAGATAGATCTACATCTACACGTTGTGTAGTCATCTTTCCCTCCTTCATCTGCCTGATGCTCCTGATAACTCTCCTAACGCAGCGCTGTTTGACAGTACTACAAATGCGGGGACAAAATCTAAAATGCAGATCAATGTTCAGTCTCAAGGTGGCCGACTCATGATCTTTGATCGGGGCAACGTGACAACTAATGATATGCGAAGATTATTCTGGGAGGGGCCGGAGTGGGTGGGTACATGTCAATTAAGCAGGGGCTTGTGGGCGAGGGAGTTGTTTTTTTTTTACTGGTTGCTGTCATGACAACCACAAATCTTGTATGCAGCCCCCCCGCAACTTCCAGCCCACTCCTCTCTCTGCGCTGTCGAGGATGAGTGGGAAATGTGCGCCCCGAAGGCCAAAGTGACGTCACCACACAAAAAACGTGCATCCTTTTGAATCCCACCTTATGTGTATTTACAATCCATCAGCGTTGGCCAGGGGGTTGCTCAGTGGGAAGGGAAGCCCATCTCAACTCCATTAAGGCGTCTGACAGACAATTATCAGTGAAGATGTAGCCGCAGATGCAAACACATGCTAATGAGCTGGAGCGCCTACTCGCCTCTGGACCTTATAAACCAAACTTCTGTGTGGAACCAGACCCCCCACCTGTCTAATGAATACCAATATTACATTACATTACAGCAAAGTGGCAACTTTAACCCACATGCAACAGCACAACTGCATCTCCCTGGGACCTGATTCCCCCCTTAGAGGCCCTTCTGCCTGTTGGCCGACAAATAACCAGGCTCTACACGCTCTCCTGCCCTTGCTGCCAGCCTGTAACACATTCATATTTTGCACGACAGCCTGCCCTGCTGGGCTTCAACATGCCAAATGGCGGCCATCAACGACAGCTTTTCACAGAGTCCATATGCACGGCGTTCACGTATTTTAGATGGCCCTGATGGCTCAGCTCCAGCTTTTCCTGCTAGCATCAAGATATATGTTTTGGGGAGAGGAGTGTCATCAGTATGCACGACACTACGCCAGTATACCAGCGTCTAGGCAGATGGGCGTCCACCAGCCATCATTGCACTAATGCTACAGCAAATCACTTTATCTCACTCAACATATTTAATGTTTTAGTGAAAACGGCATTACATGTGTTAAAGGTTGAAGTGCCTGTTAGTGTAGAGCAAGCTGTCGATATAACACACTCACATACAGTGATAGCGGTTTGATGTCTGGTGCACTGCCAGCTGGATGTGGACTGCAGCACATGTAGCACTACAAACAAACAGTGTTTGGAGAGGAAGAGGAGGAAAAGATGTCTCAGCAGGATGAAGATGACGAGATGGGAGTCGGCAGCTGCCCCCTTCTTCTCCGTCACTGTGCGGGAGGGTGATGGAGATTATGTAACTCCAGAGCACCTCCACCAGCCTGCTGTACACTGTGTGTGCACTGCAATCACTAACAAGGACATTTTCCACTAAACAAAAACAGACGGAAACCTCAATGTGGAGATAAATGATAAGTCGATTAATCAGAAACTATTTTGATATTTTTAAGAAAAAAAAGGCAATATCCTTCTCATGCTTCCGACGTGTATCCCATCAAATCAATCAATTATGAAAATAATAGTTAATTGTAGCCCTCTACATTTGCATTTGCCTTTCTACAGCTGAAACAATTAGTCAGTTAAATTGTTACTTAATCAACTGAAAATGAATCTGCAACAGTTTTCATGTTGATTAATCAAAAAACTGCTGGTTGCAGCCTTTCAGATGTGAAGATTCCCTGCTGTACTCTGTCTTATACAACATGAAATTGAACCTATTAATATTCTGCAGATTCATTCTGAGCTGTGTTAACTTCTTTGTTCCGTTTTGTGTTTAACAGTTTATTGCAGTTTTTCATAACAGATGTAAAAGCAACAACCTTTCCTTTTCTTTAACTGTGAATCAACATCAGTAGAAAATGCAATCAGGCTTCATATGAGAATAACTATTATTATTATTATTATTATCAAATATTAAACATGGACGTCTCCTCCTATAATAGTCACAACAACAGCTGGGAGTTGCATGAGCTTTGCAGAATTCCCTGTCACCTTTAAAAGGGAAGCGTGTTGATGTTATTTTAGTTTTTCCTCTTGTGGCCTGCGGAGGAGACGCAGCATTTCTGCAGCTCTCAGCAGCTGACCCATGCAATAAGTGGCCATAAAGGTTACTGTCAGCGTCTGACACATTCTATATCTTAACGGACACACCCAGACAAAGAGACAGCCTTGAGGGAGATGAAGCGGTCTGAAAGCTGAAATTCCAAGAATAAAAAGTGGTACAGGAAGTGCTCTCTTGTGGACAGATGATGCAGAGCAGAGGAATCCCCTCTCCCATACCATTGTCCCGTTAACCTGCCCTCTATGATCATCAGCTGGCTAAGAGGGGAGCACAAAGTGACTTTCCCCCGTCTCGGTCACACATTAGCTGGACTGAGAGCTGGAGTGGTTCGCTCCATCAGATCTAACCGACCTAAAAGGGTAGAGGAGATAGAGAAGTCTAAATCATTCCCAATTTCTGCTTTTCTAACTCAAACAGTAGGTATAATTTCCGTTAAATGATGTTTATCGACCATAAATTCCAAAATTAACTGTAAAACTAAAGTTAATGAGTTAGCGTTGAAAACGTCAAAAAAGTGACAAAACGTTGAAAAAAGTGTCAAAAGTGTTGGAAAAAGGGACAAAAACGTAAGAAAAGGTTAAAAACGTTGATTAAAAGCCTCATCAAAAGTGTTTTTGACGGGAAGACAACACAAGGGTTAAATCAAAACCTGTCCTTCAGCAGAGATATAGAGCAACAAGCAGGGCAAAAAGAAGAAGAGGAGCGTTTGGTGTATCTAAAAACAAACTTAAAACTAAGCATTCAATCAAAGTCCTGCTCTATCTGCAGCCTAGACATCAGCTGCTGACCGCTCAGCATCAAGGTGGAGGGAGGCAGCAGTCCAGATTGTAGGGCTGGGCAATGTATCAGTATTGTATCAACATCAATATATGAAGCTAGATATATACCTAGAGCTGGGCAATATATCAAAATAATATCAATATTGTGATATGACACAGGATATTGTCTAAAATGTTGGATACCGTAATATCATGACATGACCTACAGTAAGTGTTGTCTTTTCCTGGTTTTAAAGGCTACATGACAGTAAAGTTGTCATTTTCTGAACTTACCAGACTGTTTTAGTCGTTCTATTATTTTCCTTTACCCACTTTGTCATTTTATCCACATTATTGATGATTATTTATCTAAACTCTCATTGTCTTTTAACTTTGTGAAAGCACCAATTGTCAACGCAACAATATTGCCGCAATATTGACATCGATGTATTTGGTAAAACATATTATGATATTTGATTTTCTACATATTGCCCGGCTCTACCAGATTGTTTACAGTATGTGCATAATGTTGAAGGGAAATGACATAGCCAGGGCATGTGTGAGTTAAATGAATAAAAATAAAAACTAGAGCTTCAGACGGGCAACCTTCAATAATGCATGTCTATAAAATGGAGAAAGGATGCAGATCTTGTACACAAACACACAGGATCGACAGTCATAAGGAGAAATGTGCTTGTTTGAGGTACTTATTTTCTATAAATATAATAATAATTAGAAGACGCGTTTCCTTCTCTCCTAACAATTCGTGATGAAGCTGCAAACCCCAACGAATGTCAACGAATGAAATATTGATCACACACAGACAAAGACAGTGGTTGGGTATCTGTGTAGTACTGCTGCCCCCGCAGGAAACTGTAGGTGGAAGAAGCAGCAGACTGGAGGCCACTGATTATTGGGACTGCGTGGGCACCCTTGTGAAAAATTGATATAACGAGAACTTTACCGGGTGGTGTGTGTGTGTACGTGTGTGTGTGTAGGGGGGTTTAATGGTGCAGGCAGGGATGAACGTGAATGTGAATTTTCCCTCTTCAACCTTTTTCAGACCACACACGGATTATCCTTCCTCCCCAAAAAAAACTGCCTGCACTAAAATAGCCAAGAACAAGCCAGACTCCAAACAATACACAGAAGCAGCAGCCAAGAAACACTAAATGATGGTTTCCTTCCCTCGCAGTCACAAATCAGGGAAGGTGTGAAGCCTGTAAACTTGTTTTATGTAGTATGCAGGCAAATAAATCACAAACCGCAGAGGATCTGCAATCTGCAACTTCAATTGTGGATTAATTCAGTCTGATGGGTCTTAAGGATATTAAAGCAGAAAAAACATTTCTACTACACAGAATTCAGCTTTTTAATTTAGACTTTCCTCTAATCTTTGCTTTTTTCTTGCAAATTACTGGGTGGTTTGAGCACATCTAGCCTTTTTAAAGCAATTCAAACTAAACAAGGAGATAGCGTTGGGTAACGCTGATTTTAGTCAAAGTGTGTTATGCCAAACATAAATTTGCAGAATCCAATGTGAAATCTTTAAAGTGTGTGTTTTATCTGGCTAAACAGTCCAAACCCCAAATATATTCAATTTAGTTGTATAACACAGAGAAAAGCAGTATTAAGCAGTATTCAGTTAAGTACAAGTACAAATTCCACTTTGAAAAAATACTCCATTAAATGTGAAACTTCTGCATTAAAGATGGTATATAAGCAAAGGTTTTTAATTGTTATCAGTAAAATGTACTTAAAGTATCAAAAGTAAGTACCAAAGATGAAAAAAATGGTCCTGGTGAGTGTTAGGCTATTATATATTATTAGATTATTATTACTGATGCATTCATGTGTGAACAGCATTTTACTGTTCCATTTTTAATTATTTGATATGGAGCTGTAACCACTGAGTATTTTCCTTATGGATTAATCTAAAGATCGTTTCCTTGATCAAATCCTCGATTGTTTGGTTTGTAAAACATCAGAAACTTGTAAGGAATGTCCAAAAGTATTCAATTTACTGTAACTGAAGACAAAGAAAAAGCCACAAATTGTTCATTTGAGTAGCTGACACTAACAGTTATCGAAAGAGTTGCAGATGAAATGTGGCGAAGTAAAAGTATAAAATAGAGTAAAAGGACTACTGAGCCTCACATTTAAGAAACCAAAACTGTGGCCTCTTTGTTTGAATAAAATACTATTAATAATTCATTGTTTTAGCTCTAATACGCCTACTGCTCTATAAAACAAGTACTAACTGAACATTGAGCAACTTCCTACTTTAGATTCCTGTCAGTGTTTGAGCCCAACTGTTTCAGATAGGACGTGAAAACAGTCTTTGAAATTCTTCAGTGAGTCCTCAACTGTACACAAACACACTTTTAGTGAACTTTTAGCAAGGGCTAAAAAAAAAAGTGGAAGTAAAACAAGCTGCACGTCAAACTTCATCCAGTCAGCGTCTCGAGTG
>NC_045746.1:17692312-17696130 GCF_008692095.1 Etheostoma spectabile | reverse complement strand
CCCCCCCCCCCGGGTTGTGAGGTGTGTGACACAGAACTAACTGAGCTCAGTGACTGACGGCCAGTGTGTCAGGAAGCACGATTCATTTGTTTCAATGCAAAAAAAAAAATTTGCACATATACAGTGAGCTTTGTGCATCAGCCGTAGAAGAAGAAATGGAGGAGGAGAGGGGGTCACATGCAGCTCAGACGTTATTTAATAATCATGTTAATTAGAGCTGAAAAATGTAAATGTATTAATTCATTGTTTTATTCTAAACCTACCATTAAAATGACGAAAACTCTAAAATGTCAAACTTGCTGCTTTTCTTTGTGTTATGACAGTTAACTGAATATTAGCTGACAAAAAAAATGTCAAAAAAACTTGGTTTTGTTTTCCAATTTTTAACAACTTGAATATCTTTCGGGTCCAACAAAACAAGTGATCAAATTTAAAGGAATAGTTTGTGGAAAATACACTTATTTGCTTGCTCGTGAGACTGACCTCACGGTAGTGTACGGTAGATATGAAGCTAGAGCCAGCAGCCAGTTAGCTTAGCTTAGCATAAAGACTTGAAACAGAGGGAAACAGCTAGCCTCCCTCCTTACGGAACAAATTCCAGCTAGCAGCACCTCTAAAGCTCAATCATTAATCTCAATTGATTGTAGGACTGTTTCTTGGTCTTAAACTGTTTGCCTGGTGTATACTTCTATCCACAAAAGTTAAGCACATAACTGATAACCACACAGTCTCTGACAAAGCTTTGCTGTAACAGATAATAATAAAAATTAAAATAAAACCAGGGCTTACACATCAGTCTACAGAGAGCGGCCTGGCATCCTGCAGGTAGCGTCAAACCAAAAATGAAAGCAGCGCTGGCTTCAGCAGAAGGAACTGTACTGAACAACTTTGAAAACACTCTCAGGCTCGACTGCCACTCTGCCTACTTGTTGTTGGTTACCGTGGCGCCACAGTTGAGTGACAGCACACTGACTGCTTCCTGTCTGTGTTGTTCACTGAGAGCTGCCTCAACAAGAGCAAAGGGGTTTTGCTGTGGACTTTTAGAAGTTAAAAAACACCACAAATAACCAGAAGTGCAGCTGCACACACATCTGACCTCCATCTGCTACGAACATCCCATTTAGCAGAGAGCAAACAGCTACTTTATAACAGTAAATAATGCAGGATATCTCCGAGTGTTTCACAACGGCCTATAGGACAAAATGTTCACTTCTTACCCTGCTGATGTTTCATGAAACAAACACTCAGGCGACTGGAGAAAGAACAAGTGCGCACACACACACACACACACACACACACAAAAGAACAAGTGCGCGCGCACACACACACACACACACACACACACACACACACACACATACACACACTCCACTGTTAACACAAGCAGTCACAAGTCTGTGTTTTGCCCTATCAGCTGTGGCTATGCAACGTACAGGGCGTTTTCTCTGAATAAAGTGACGAGGAGGGGAATTCCTGTAAGCTCATGAAAAGGGAGGGGGGGGGGGCAGGAGGGTCTGCCCTAACAGAGCAGGCCGGGGTGACGTCACTTAAACCGGCTTTGGCACCCTCCAGGGGATCCTTCTCCCTCACTCTGTTTGTCAGAGGGGGAGGAATTTAATGTGTTCTTCCAACTGGTGGTTGCCCAACAGCTCCGTCCCAGTGGGGGAGACTTCCAACTCCCGTCCTACAGCTTCTCTTTCTGTTCCTTCTCAGTAATGAGGTTGCATCTTTACTGTAAAGTTTTGTTTTTGCTTTGAGCGTGCTTGAGATGACCAGACATGTTTTAACCCTTGTGTTGTCTTCCCGGTCGACCATGCCACTTTTGTTTTTTTTGCGTCAGAATTTATATAGTATAATTATATACTATAATTTATAGTATTTATGTATATAGCATATCTGTCTTCAACCGGTTCTCATTACTTGTATACATTTACTACATTTATTTAATCTTTTACAAATAGTTGTTCCTATATTTTAACTGCTGCTCTAGATTAGATTAACATTGGACTTCCCTAAATTTTATCAGTAACCACCATTTTCTCTCTTTTCTTATTGCTTTTCCTTTACTTTATTTGGTTAATAAAAGTTCAATTTAAATAATGTAAGTCTAATATAAAGCACATGACATGTCCTACATGAATAGAGTTTCCCTGTCATGCCTTAAAAGCAGCAAACCACTGATGTTTTTTGTTTTTTGTTTTTTTATCTTAACTGAGAAAATCTGTGGAAAAACGGAGACACCCAGCAGCGAAATTGTTCTTTTTTAAAAAGATTGTGTGTGGGTGTCAAAACATACAGTATGGAAGTGGTCGTGAAAACTGCAGATTTTTTAAAGTCAACATTAAATTTTGTATCGAACAGTTGAAGCTCTGGTAAACACTGCCTGACAGAGAGATGTTGACACTGACAGGCTGAGATAACGCTGCAGGGTTTCAGTCAGACACAGCCTGCAGGTCACTGTTTTAAAGGGCCGAGGTCGATATTTAAAGGAGGGGATTCACCCCGCTCAGGGCAGACAGGCTGACAGCCGACTAGCGTTGCATAAACACGACTAGCTGGGCACCAAATGACAGAAGCATCTCCCTGAGCGATGCTTGCCTGTACGTTTAACCTCACTGTACTGGAAAAAAAGAGGAAGTTCCTTCAACTTTATTTCTGGATTAGTCATTATGGGGAATTCTGAGGGTTTTACAGTTTGGCTGCAAAAGAGGTTCAGAAAATCAGATAAATATTGTCCTAGGACCAGAAACAACAAACAAGGTGACCAAGCAGTTTCTGCACTGTCATTGCCGGGGTACGGAAGATAAATACTTCACAGGCAAAGACTCCAGAATCAACATCGTGCTCTGTAATTAGGCCGGCCAAAGCACCGACATAAAGTTAGTGTTGGTAAAGAAATAAGCACTGAGTCACAGACACGGCCTCTACTGTTCTTAAAAATGACCTAAGGAGGGATCACTCTGCAAACACTGCCCTTGTGAGTGTTTGTGTTAGTGTGGAAAGCAGTGGAGGACACACCGCCTCATCCCTGTGGGAATATCTGTGTTAATAACAGATGAGCTGGTGATAATGCCACACAGCCTGAATGAAGTAATCCAGCTAGTAACCTCTAATACTCTACCCTTTATGTGTGCCGGGTGTCCATTAGGTTAAAAATGTTGGCAAACACACACATAATAACACACATCTTCACAGTCATTTCTGTTGCCAAAAAAAATCCTATCCTCTCCGCATACAACCAGACGCCCACGCTGACCCCTTCATACTCTGAATACCAAAATGAAACTAAGCCAAAACCACGCAGGGAGGAACGATGAATAACAAAGCTCAATCGCAGAGAAAGCTCCCGTCATAACCTTCTTTTCTCTTGGCTTCATGTCAAAACTTGAATGCATACAGTCGCGATCAGAACCGCATTCAGTCGCACACAAAGGCCACATTCAGATGTTCTTTTGTTCATCTTAGATTTTTTGGCAAATGGCTTCCACTTTTATCAGAAGCAAAAGGTCTAACTGCAGTCTGAAACCTGTGTGGTCACTAAGTAAATATAATATAATATACTCATGCACAATTTTGAGATGCTTGGACTTTACTGGAATATTTTCATTCTTAAAACTTCTACTCCACTACATTTATCCGACAGCTGTTGTAAACAGATTTTACAAAGAAAAACTTACGATAAGCTTATAAAAACAATGTCTTCTCTTAAATAGTGTCTAGTTGTGTCTCATATTCACATTTCAGAACTTCTTACCTCTCCTATTAATCTATTTATTTATATATAAATAATATATATTTATATAAATAATATATATATA